>NC_092132.1:139130460-139431094 GCF_043159975.1 Macaca nemestrina | reverse complement strand
CCCCAATGTCACCTTATAAACCAGATGCCACTGTTTTAAATACAAAGACGTAGTTATTTTCTTAATCCAAACTCTGTTTTGTCAAAACTAGATTTGACGATCTCCTGTTGTCTCCATTTAACTCAAGAAATGCTCCCAAATGAAAATAACCCCAGTGAAAAAGTGCAGGTATCAAAAGTCCAGTAAACTTAGGAGTCATGCATGAAAGCTAGAATACATAAAATGTTACCATCTTGTAAATGAGAAGAATATGATAGCGTGGCATCATTTATTATACTCCGTTAGGTTAAAACTAAGATTGTGTTATATCACGGGTGTTAAGACTTGCCAAAGTTTTCATTTAACTATGACTACAGGAGAAACCACCCCCAAAATGCAGTGACTACAAACAGTAAAATTTCTTATTTCCCATAATTCCAGGGGCTGCAGGGTTTCCTCTGCTGGTAGCGCCGGGGCTCACTCTTGTTGCCACATTCAGCTGCAAGGTGAGAGGGGCTCGGAGGCCCAGGCCCCACAGTTGTTGCTGGTTGGCAGCTGGAGCCCATATGTTCTTCTTCATGTAACCTCTCATCCTCTAGCAGGAAAGACTGTATTATTTACATGGTGGTCTCAGGGCAGTACTCTCAGAGTGCAAAGAAAGAAACTGCAAGGTGTCTTGAAACCAAGACTCAGAATTGACAGTATGTCATTTTTACCAGAATCTATTAGTCAAAGACACAGAGCCAGCCCAGATTCAAGGGGTAGGGAAATGGACTTAACCTCTTTGTGGGAGGAGCTACAAAATCTCACAGCTACATTGTTCAATCTGCCACACACAGTGTGCTTCAACACTGTCAGGTGTCTTTGTTTTATAACAACGCTTTTACTGTCTGAGCACACAGTGAAAGATAAACCTCAAATTAGCATTTAAATCAGTGTCGACATTAACAATTTCTTTTTTCTGTTCTTCAGAATAGATATGATGGCCTGTTTTGAAGAAAGAGAGAAAGGACATAACATCTTCACAACAAATAAGTTTCACTTCAGAATGTGGCAGGAAAAATATCAAAGAGTTTACATTTTTGAAAGCACAAATTGAAATCATAATATCATGAAAATAAGAAGGTGGTGTAGGAGGCACTGGTATCTTCGCAGACAGAATTCGCAGTTGCAAATAACAGAAACTGAAGCTGAAATTATTGGAAGAATATTAGCTCACAGAATCATTGAAAATGTGGGTAAATTAAGCTTGAAAATCAGACATGAATCAAGAAATGATAGGTCACCAAAATCACAATAGAGCTGTGACTTAAGACCCAGCGGCATCCAAACCCACATTGCCAGATTCTGAGGGCCCTGCCTCAAAAACAGGGGAAGGCAAGGTCTAAAATTAACCACTGATTATTAGAATTCTCTTCAATATAAATATTATACTGCAGTTACATTTGCTTATTTGCCAATTGTTATTTCACCTTATCTTTTAGATAGTAAATTATACACACATATATACCAATATATTTACATTATATATGTATATATACATACACATATTAGTGTATATGTACATACACACATACATACACATAATACATACATTTACATTATATATGTATATATAATGTAACATAATACATATATTTACATATATACATATATAATGTACATGTGTATATATGTAAATATACATATCTGTACATTATATATTTACATTATATATTACATTATATGTATATGTTAATCTGATATGTATTATGATTTATAATTAATGATATATTTATGTGTGAGGAAAGAAACAGACTATATATATTAATCTATAAACTTTTTTTTTTTTTGAGACAGTTTATGCTCTTGCTGCCCAGGCTGGAGTGCAATGGCACGATCTTGGCTCACCACAACCTCTGCTTCACGGGTTCAAGCAATTCTCCTGCCTCAGCCTCCCAAGTAACTGGGATTACAGGCATAGGCCACCACGCCCAGCTAATTTTTTGTATTTTTAGTAGAGACGGAGTTTCTCCATGTTGGTCTGGCTGGTCTTGAACTCCCGACATCAGGTGATCCACCCGCCTCAGCTTCCCAAAGTGCTGGGATTACAGGCATGAGCCACCGTGCCCAGCCCAATCTATAAACATTTTAACATCGTTGAGTAGGCCAATTAAAAATGTAAAGCTAAGCAAGTGTAGCTAAAAATCTTAACCTGTTTGCATTTTTATACCAAAATATGATTTTATGTTCAACTATGAAAGAGATATCAGGTACATATTGTTTACTGAACTCAAATTTTATATCTCAACAACTAAAGGGAAAACATCAAATTAAGTTTGTCTTGATTCTTTTCTATAATAAATATGCATATTAAATTTCACAGGGCCTTTAGGGTGTCTTTATTCTAGTCTATCATAAACTACTCATTCTAATAAGAAGCTATTGAAAATTAGGTTAGGAAATGAAAGTTTTTAAAAGTAGCACATCAATCTGGGGTAATTCATGCACAATCTTCTGAAATGGATTTGTTATACTTTACAATAAAAAAGAAATTCAAATTAATGCATAATATCAAGTAGCTACAACTGTTAGATGTTATTAACTGTATGCTCTAAAAATATCATAATACAACCCTTAATAACAACAGTAACAATAACAACAGCTACCTTAATGGCTGTTATTTAGGATGAGGCTCCAATGTGCCAGGCTCTTGCTACTTAGGCATAGCTAAATACACAATATGGAGCATGGGGGAATCACCTAGCTCAATGTCGCACAGCTAAGGTACAGGGGTTCAAGCCTTATGTGACTCTATCGCTTATTTTTTACCTTCCTGCACTTTTTTTGTTGAGGAAATCAATCTAAGGTCAGATTTAAGTATCAAGGAAAAGCATAGGTTTGCAGGCTAATGGAAGAGCTCCACAAAGAACAATTTGATTCAATGTTGTTTAATTCTTAACACGTAAAGTAACTGAAATTTTATCTTGTAAATTCTACCATATGAGAGTTTTAACACAATGATGTGTTTAAAAGATATTTCAAGACTTTCCTCGGCCGAAACTAGATACCAAAACTTCATAAATGTTTAGGAACATCAACTTCGGATAGAAATGATACACATTCTGAAACTGACAGAACTTGGAATGACATTTAATTTTCATTCATTCTTTCATTCCCCACGTCTTCATTAATTTAACAAATATTTCTTGAATGACTGCCACGTGTAACCGCATTGTTAATCTTTTAAAAAATGTGTGTGATCTCAGTGATAGCAGAAAGCAGCAAAAATCTGAAGCTCACTTTCAATCTAGACCGTAGAAGCAATTCCCTCAACCATTAAAGTAATTTAATCCCCCATTAAATACAGAATTTATTTCTAATGCTTAATTTTTTAATCTTTTACATTTGTGTAATAAAGTTGAGCAATACCATTACTTACGAGATTCGAATGATCCACGTGTTCTCAAAATCACTGTCACTCTGCAATACTCTGGAGTTATAACTAATTACGATTTTTAGCCAGGAGGGAAAGCATGAAGGAAATTATGGCTTCCATTCATGGTTAGAAAGTAAATTAATAGATCATCTTTATAAATAAGAAATAAACCAGCTGATACCCCTCTACAGTCGAGAACCTATAAATTCACTTTGCTAACACCTGTCAATAATATCAAAGTAGAAATTAGTAGTTACACTATAAACTATTGGCTAGGGAAACAAAGGATACACTTCAGTAGTTTCAGAAAAATAAGCCTCAATTAAAAAATAAATTATGGTTATGAAACCTATACTGTATTAATCCTTTGGGGAAAAAAATTTTTGGTGAATTGGGCGGAATAGGACAGGCATTTCTTAAATGCATTACTTCTTCTCTAACCACTCACAACATCATGAAAACATAAGAGCCAATTACAACAATAAATAGTAGGATTCATAGGGAAAGATGATAGCACTTTCAGATTACATAGCATATCGTTTGTCGTCTACACTGTCTTGTTTCTTGGTTTTAAAGGACCCAAGTTAGGTATACAAATTTTGTTTGGTAACATTATTTAACCAAAAGGGCCAACTCTGTAGAAATTTGTATCTCTTCATCCAAAGTAAACCATCTGGGTGTACGTTCAGCGAGTCTCAAGTTCTTGTATCAGATCTTCAAAAGTCAATATGGTATACATACTGATTTACATCTGTGGCTTTGGACTCATTAAAGCTCCAGAATTTAAATATATCAGGGCTAAATAAATTAGCTCTTGATACTTGTACCTAAACATTTGAAGAATTCATTAGGAACCTCGTTAGAATTCTACCAGGACTTCCTCAGCCCTGGGGTTTTCCATCGTGTTCCAGGCCATCACTGGTACCTCCTACAAGGTATTAGAAGATGATCTAGCTGTCCCACTGTGAAGATAAAAGTAGACACAGCTGAGCTCCATGAATACTGACAGGAGATATGTGGAGCTACCTTACCTAAAGGAGGGTAGGGGGTAACATAGATGGCCTAATGGTATGATATGATATTCATAAGAAGTAACTATGAATAACTATAAAACTAGGCTCTTCCGTCTTATGACTATTATGTGGAGTCACAGCACCTTAGATCCTTTCTATAACATGAGTGAGAGCCAGAGTGGGTGATCAAGAGCAAAACATAGTAGATGAGAAATAGAAGTTCTCTTGATAATATTCTTGAATTGTAGGAACGATGAGTATCATTTAGAGATGAGAGAAATTAACAAGCTAGGCCAAGACACAAACCCACGTCCGCCTGACCCAAAGTCCTTCTTAATCTGTCACACTCTGCCTCAGTTCTATTCCATTCCCAGAAATAACACTTGCAGATCATAGGTATTCTAATCAAAACTCAAATTGAAATGTACATTCTGAAGGTCTCTAAACATTCTTTTCCCTTTGAACCTCTATTTTCAGTAAAAATAACAAACTCCTCCCCTCCCCCCTACCAAAGTGTCCCCAATCAGATCTGTTTTATTTATTTATTTAGACAGAGTCTCACTCTGTCACCCAGGCTGGAGTGCAGTGGCACCATCTTGGCTCACCGCAACCTCCACCTCCCAGGTTCAGGTGATTCTCCCATATCAGCCTCCAGAGTAGAAGGGACTACAGGCCTGTGCCACCACGTCTGGCTAAGTTTTGCATTTTTATTAGAGAGGGATTTCACCATGTTGGCAGGGCTGGTCTCGAACTCCTGACCTCAAGTGGTCTGCCCGCCTCAGTCTACCAAAGTGTTGGGATTACAGGCGTGAGTCTCCATGGCAGGCCTAGATCCATTTTAAAGAGACAGGAACAGAAGCTACACTAGGCACCCGCCGATGACTCATAGTTTGCTTCATGTTTAGTCATTGTATATAAGCTTTGCAACAATCCAGCAAGGTAGAGCAAGTGTTTATGTCCTTTCACTTCATGGGTGAAGAGCTACTCTTGGAGAAATGTAAGTCGTCAAAGGACACAAGATTAATAAATGTCAGTTCAAGACCAAGCCCTTACCTCTGTCACTGTTGGAACCATACAAATCACCCGAGTTCATGCACTGATTCTGCATCTAGGCTTTCTGACAGGTACCATTCAATGGCTTGTGAAACTGCTACTCTGCCTCCCTCAACTTGCAGGGAAAATCATGCCCAACCATTGCGATTACACAACTGAAAAGAAGCACACATTGCAATGTATAGAAATTGAACCTACCCCTACCCTCTGGCTTTTTGGTAACATACTTGAAAAGCAGTATACAGATATGTGGAGCATTTTTTCACAGCAAAATCATTTATCTACCCATTCACAGCAAAATATTTACCTATTTATCAAAATCATTTATTTATCTATTTTTTCAGTAAGAAAGAATGACTATCTATATAAAAAATATCAAGCCAATTCAGTCAACAATATTTTTAAATGTTCTTTTCATTTTCATTTACTACATTTCTAAAGGGTTTACCCATTAATGTAGTTCGATTTTTTTCATTCTGATATAAAAGAATTAGAGATGGTTTTCCTCTTATTTTAGAAACTCAACCACTCCTGATGCTATTGTTGTCCATGTTAAGATCAGAAAAACAGTATTCCAATATTAAAACGTGATAAAAGCAACTGAATAACAATTTCACAACCCAAGATCCTTGGTCAAAATATCAAAGCAAAGGAGGAATCTAGATGTAATCTTTTGCCATCACTAACCATTGCCTAAATAATAGTATCTCTGATAGAAATCATTCTGTGCAGCCCAAATACCCATGAATCAATGAGTGAATAAAGAAAATGTGGCAGAATAAAGAAATGTGGCAATACTAGTCAGCCATAAAAAGGAACAAAATAATGGCATTTTCAGCAATCTGGACAAATTTAGAGACCATTATTGTAAATAAAGTAACTCAGGAATGGAAAGCCAAACATTGTATGTTCTCACACGTAAGTTAGACCTAAGCTATGAGGACACAAAGGCATAAGAACAGTACAATGAACTTGGAGGTCTTGGGGAAAAGGTTGGGAAGTGGGTGAGGGATAAAAGACTACACATTGGGTACAGCATACTCTTCTTGGATGATACGTGCACCAAAATCTCAGAAATCACTACCAAATAATTTATTCATGTAACCAAATACAACCTGTTCCCCAAAACCTATTAAAACAAAATAATAATGATAATTTAACAGGAAAAGAAACTTTCTGAAGTACCTTCTAAGTCACACATTTTACATATATTTCTGAAGTGATAGTAGGAACTATCAATACCTTTTAGAAATGAGAGAAATTAACAAGAACTTAGGCAGGCTTACAGAGTGAATAAAAAGATAGGTTAAGACAAACCTGGCCGGGCATGGTGACTCATGCCTATAATCCTAGGACATTGGGAGTCCAAAGCAGGCAGATCACCTGAGGTCAGGAGTTCAAGACCAGCCTGGCCAACATGGTGAAACCCTCTCTACAAAAATACAAAAATTTGCCAGGCAAGATGGTGGGTACCTGTAATTCCAGCTACTCAGGAGGCTGTAGTGGGAGAATCACTAGAACCCGGGAAGTGGAAGTTGCAGTGAGCTGAGATCATGCCACTGCACTCTACCCTGGACGACAGAATGAGACTCCATCTCAAAAAAAAAAAAAAAAAAAAAAAAAACACCTATGTGTGCCTTACCCCAAGACCCTCTATCCTATTATATTCTGCCTCGGTACTTTTTCTGGAAGTTTGTATTCTTTCCAAATCTCAGAAGTAATATTTGCTTATTATAAGTAAATTTAAATGTTAATCTATACTCTAAAAGTTTCTAAACAGTCTTTTGCCTTTTATCTCTATTTTCCCTGGGAAAACAAAATCGACAGTAGTGGGATTTTCATTTGGCTTCTCAATTATACCAAAGTCAGGCGTTGAGAGTACAAACCCCATGAGGCAACTGCAGTTTCACTATGCATGTCTTTATCAGGTTCAGCTCAAATAGAATACACCGGATTGATTTCAAACAAGATCTTGACCTTGTAAATTTAACTATGTGGCAAGTAGCACATTGATTCTTCATGCAACTATCACAGGCTACTTAAAACCTAAATTGGTTTGGTTTAGAAAACTAAAATGATATTTTTAAATAGAGAAATGTGGTATTCATACATATCACATGGTTATTACAGCAAGTGATAAAAAACTGAGTGCAAATAAAAAGGAGAATAAATGAATGGCCAAGGCCTCTTACGGCCTGCCATCCAGAAAGTCATTTTCAAAAACACGTATGATTTAGCAGTGCTTCAAAAGATTAATAATCTCCTTGTCTATCAAAGGAAATAGCCAAGAAATAACACTAAAGTGATGTAAAAATAAGTGAATTAACTGTAATTTTGCAGCTTAATTACACAATTTACAAACAATTCAAATGGATTCATTTATTCTACTTTACATGTTATATAGCTTTTGCCTCAAAACTAGTTTTTCTTTTTTAATAAAATCCTTACGGGACTACATTTATGTAAGAAACAATAAAATATTTCTCATGTCATTATTTCTTTATGTTTAGACTTATCACATATGAATTAAAAAAATTTTGTGGCCATAATTAACTTTTAAAATTATGACCAATTCTAGTAGCTGTCTACTCCTAGCATTCAATAGCACTTCTTTTAATCATCCTACGTCTCTTAAAAATTGTTGGAGAGAACTTTGTATATCCAATGGTAATAAAAAGGCAGTTGATCACCTTAAGATTGTTTCATAATAATTATATAGAGTTGGAGCCACCAAGTACAGTACACAATCTATAAATTCAAAAAGCCAAAGTCAAATAATATTTTCTTCAACTGAAAGTTCAAAAAGTATGCAGAAGGGTTTTATTTTAACAGCTGTGTGTAGAAGGCCTGAGTTAAAGATACTTTAGATAGGAATAGGAAAATAACAGGAATTAAATCCACATTATCTGTAATTATATCATTTTTATTTTTATCACTCACCCACCCACCAATAAAACACCTATACTTCAGTCAAATTGGACAGTTTACTTTCTTCCTAAAAATGACTCGAAGTTTTGGGCATTCTGCTTCACTGGAAATTGTGTGTATCAGAGGCTAGCTTTCTTGTGAAATCTTTCCTCATCTAACCAGGATCTTCCCTTCCTTTCCAATTCTCACAGCACTTTACAAGAATGACACACGATACAATAGAAAGACTCATCTCAAGTCCTGCCCTCTGTTTAAAGCCCTTCC
Organism: Macaca nemestrina; assembly: GCF_043159975.1. Lineage (NCBI taxonomy): Eukaryota > Metazoa > Chordata > Mammalia > Primates > Cercopithecidae > Macaca > Macaca nemestrina. Next base: position 139,422,439 of record NC_092132.1, on the reverse strand, counting down.
AGACTTATCTTTGTGACCTTTCCTAAACACCTCACATAATATTAATCATCTCTCCTTTTTATATTAACTATAGCCCACATAACGTCTATTATAATATTTTTAAAACCTCCAGCATTTAATTGTTTATCTACCACTCTGTCCCAAGAGAGTGGCACTATCTGTAGACATGATTATGTTTGATTCAGTGTCAAATCCCTAAAAATTTCATGTACATTAAAAAACCAGTTAGTGAGACTTGAATGAATATGGCCCTTGTCTTTAAAATCTTTTATTCTAATTAGGTAATGAGAAATAAGCACATCTACAGTAAAGTTTAAAATATAATTACTTCATGAAAATTCAATTCTAAAAAAAGTTCAAGTTAACAATGAAACAGGTTGTCATGCCTGTTCATGACTCCCTGCAAAATGAATTTCTGGATTAAAGACTTAAATGTAAAACCCAAAACTATAAAATCCCTGGAAAACAACCAAGGCAATACCATCCTGAACATAGGAGGAGGCAAAGATTTCATTACAAAGACACAAAAAGCAATCACAACAGAAACAAAATTGACAAGTGGGATGTAATTAAGCTTAAGAGATTCTGCACAGAAAAATAAACTATCAACAGAGTAAACAGACAACCTACAGCATGGGAGAAACTATTTGCAAACTATGCATCTGACAAAGGTCTAATATCCAGCATCTATAAGGAACTTGAATTTATAAAAGAACAAACAACCCTATTAAAAAGTGGGCAAAGGACATGAACAGACACCTACCAAAGGAAAGCATACATGTGGCCAACAGTCACATGAAAGGAAAGCTCAGAATTACTGATTAGAGAAATGCAAATAAAAACCACAGCAAGATATCATCTCATACCAGTCAGAATGACTATTAATAAAAAGTCAAAAAATAACGGATGCTAGTGAGGTTGTGGAGAAACGGGAAGGCTTAGACACTGATACACTGTTGGTGGCAATGTAAATTAGTTCAACCATTGTGAAAAGCAGTATGGCAATTACTCAAAGAGCTAAAAGCAGAACTACCATTTGCCTCAGCAATCCCATTACTGGGTATATACCCAGAGAAATGTACCTCATTCTACCATAAAGACACATGCACACAAATGTTCACTGCAGCACCATTCACAATAGAAAACACATGAAATCGACCTAAATGCTCATGAATGACAGATGAGATGGAATACTATGCAGTCATAAAAAAGAATGAAATTGTGTCTTTTGTGGGAACATGGGTGAAGCTGGAGGCTATTACCCTCAGCAAAGTAATACACGAACAGTAAACCAAATACCACATGTTCTTACTGGGGTCTACTTGAGGATGGAGGATGGGAGCAGGGACAGGAGCAGAAAAAAGATAGCTATTGGATACTGGGCTGAACTGGGTGCTGAAATAATCTGTACAATAAACCTCCATGACATGAGTTTACCTGTGCAACAAACCTTCATATGTACACCTGAACCTAAAATAAAAGTTTAAAAAATGCTATCCTAGTTTATGGAAACAAAGATTACTTAGGGCCAGGGTGGTCAAGGAAGGCTTTGCAAGAGATGTGAGAATGAGCTCCGTATTACAGGCTGAGTTGGTTGTGAGCAGAACAAAGAGGTTACTGGGAAGGGCACCATCAAGAACTTCAGCATTGAGAATAGTGACTGATCCAGTTAGGCTGCAGCAGAGGGTCATTTTAAGAAGAAAAATAAAGATAGGAAGGTAGGCTGCTTTTACCCTGAGGAGAGTCTTTTGAGACGTTGTCTCACTCTGCAGCCCAGGCTGGAGTGCAGTGGTGCCATCTTGGCTCACCGCAACCTCTGCCTCCTGGATTCAAGCAATTCTCTGCCTCAGCCTCCCAAGTAGCTGGGATTACAGGCGCCCGCCAACATATCCGGCTGATTTTTATATTTTTAGTACAGACACTGTTTCACCATCTTTGCCAGGCTGGTCTCGAACTCTTGACCTCATGATCCACCTGCCTCGGCCTCCCAAAGTGCTGGGATTACAGGCATGAGCCACCGTGCCCAGCCGGGGAGAGTCTTTAATGAGCAACTAAAGAGATTATTTTTTTTCTACAATAGGAGCCATCTAAGATTTTGTTCATAATGGCATAATTCGAGGGGTACTTTAGAAAGGGGAATTTGACCTTAGTATGCAAAAGAGATAAGAATTGGAATGAAAGGTAGGATGGAGGATATGAATTAAAAATTTGCTGTAATAAGACAAATATTATCTAATGAGGATTTAGTAAAATAGCTTGCAGGAAAAAAAGGGAAGAGTAAATGCAAGAGATACTGTCAAGAAATAACTATCATCAACTACAAGACAAAGGGATATGGGGCTTGAGAAGGCAAACAATGAAAAGTCAGTTGTTAGGTTCTAAGCCTTTGCAAAGTGAGAGTTCTGGAGTCACTGAAATATACAGGGAAGTTAACAGAGTAAGCAAGATTTAAGAACAGAAAAATGTGTTTTTTCCCAGACACACTAAGTTTAGGTTGACAGCAGGCTAATCAAGCAGAAATACTAGGCAAGCAATTAGAAAATTGGACCTTTGAAAGAAGACTAGGCTAGATATTCAGCGGGAATTATTTTCCTGGATGAAGGTTGAAGACCTGTGAATAGATGAGGTATGCCAGAAAACATAAAAAATTAGAAGGCTAGACTTGAAACTGATGAAGTAACCATGTTTAAGGGACAGAAGGACAGAAAGGATCTGGTGAAAGAGACAGAATAATCATCAAAGAAACAGCAGAAGGATGAAAAGAGTGGGATCACAGAAATCAGGAAATAAAAGAGTGGGCAGAGAAATGGAGCAGACAGCTTGGTGGTGCCCACAGGACAAGGAGATTTGGCACAATGATGTCATTTTTGCAGTTAAAGCTGGGAGGTCAGGAATCCTAGAGAAGGCAAGTGACAGTAGCAATCACAAGGAATTTGGAAAAGAAAGGTTGTTGAAAAAGTAGAAGCAGAGGCTTTCCCCATTTCAAATAGAAAATTTGGAAGTGAAAAGAACTAGCTAGAAAGAACAGTAAGATTTAAATGAAGAGCTTAAGAAACCAGAGCATTTTTATATAAGGAGGGAAAGAAGGAAATGAAGGAGATTCTAAAATAATCTGGATAAGTTCAAAAGGAAGTTTGACACAGAAAACATACTTGTTATAAGAGAAAATGTATGTTGAGTAGTTTCTGAATTTTAATACAAGTTTCTCAAAACTCGATAATTCTTAAGGAATATGGACTGGCAAATGTCTTTCATTTCCTTTGTTTGCTTAGCCTGCTTTCAGATTTCTCCAAAATCTTATAAACACTGAACATAAATTTCCTACTCTCTGTTAGTTTTATATGTCTACTAAATATTATTTTCCTCTGTTAAGGAAGAGTAATAAAACAGCAAATAAAACACATTGGAAAACAGATACAGTGAGAAATGATTTATTTCAAGGCTAAAATAAGTTCCCTGAAGAATGTGTAGAGATGAAAGACAGGAATCCTCAGGGTTTGCTGGAAAAGGATGATGAAAGGGTTCCTCAGAACCAGGCTAGTGATGCCACTACTTATTCCCAATATAGGTATGACACATTATAGCAAAAAAAAAAAAAAGAAATTATAACCAATGACAGGTATGGTTTAAGACATAACATCTGACTAACCCATTCAAATAATTCACTGGTAATCTGTTCTAATGACTCTTTTAAATTTAAGTATTAGCAGTTCCCACCTCATAGAGTGTTTTCCAGAAATGAGTTTATAAATCAGTTGTCAGAAACTCAAAATGTGTTTTTCTTTTTTTTCCCCAAAGATAGTATTACAAAATTAGTGATTCTCCTCCTAAAGTAACTTACAAAAGCCAATTTATTCCGTAGCATATCAGAAACAAGATGCACTGTGAATAATTATCTCACTGAAAGTTCTAGAAAATTCTGTAATGTAGGAATTAATATCTTATATTAGCAATGTTGTCAATTGAGGCATTAGAGATCAAGTGACTTGCTCAATGTCCCACATAGCTGTAATAGTATTTGCTATTACATGAAACCTTGGGCAAGTTACTTGACTTCTCATGCCTCAGTTGGCTCACAAAATGCAAGATACTAATAATCCATATATACATAGGGATACATATATATCCATATATAATCCATATATATGGATTAGTATCTTATATAATCCTATATATCCTATATATATACATATCCCTATATATCCCTATACATATATATAGAGAGAGAGGGGGAGAATTGTTCCTAATACTGTCTAAGAGGATTTAACATTTTTTCATAAATTACTGCATTTGTTATGAAAAACAATGAGTTCTTCAGAGTGGTGTGGTAGACGTCAAAGGAATCCTAGACTTGGAGTTCTAAGAAGCTACAAGTTCTCACCTTCTTAGTCACTCATAACTTTGTATCACAATTATCTTTAGTTTCTCCACCTGAAAGTGAATGATTTAGATTAAATGACTTCTAAAGCACATTTTAGAACAAAAACTAAATGATTATAGGATGAATTTGTGTTGCATTATCTTAGGTACTTGGCTAGAGTTGCAGGGAATATAAAATCCTTGTTTGTAAAACTTTGAACGTTCTTTCACTTTCACAATGAATGTCGTTAGAAGAGAATTCTCTTGTAAGAGATTTCTGAGACTATTTGAAAGGAGTATTAAAAATTAAGGCTTCTGGAATCAAAAAGACCCATGCTCAATCTTCACATTTTATTCCCATAATCTCTTCTTTCATTTATTTTTATGGTCAAGCACAGGAACAGCAAAGTTAAATGTCAGCATAATAGTTTTTAAAAAAAAGTGACTTTCAGCTTGTGTTAAATACCTGAGTATAAAAAGAAAGAAAGAATGAAAGAGAAAAGAAGCAAGTATTTAGCTCTTTTTGTGGGACAGACATTTTGCATAAGTTAAATCACAATTGTGTAAGTGAAAAGATTGAAGTTTAAAAGATCTGATTAAATTGCTCAATGCCACAGAGATACCAACAGACAAAACATAAGGCAAACTCACATACTTCAAGTTTGTCTTATCCTGGACCACCACAAATGACAGATACCGGTAGTTGCCTTTAAAAAAACAAAGCTTTTTTCATACTCTAGCGTAGGCTGTACCTCTCCTAGCCCCAGAAAGTAATTATACATTGTTCTTAGCTAATCGTGGGGGCTTCCCCAACTTTGCCAAGTCATGAGTTTAGTTATGAGCATAGGATATAATTCTGACCAATTATATTTTAGGAGATGGCAGTTATGGAGTTTCTGGGAGGGATTTACTCACACTGTTTAATAAATCACTTCTCTTCTTTCCCATTGGGTAATGTGTTTTGAAAACACAATACTTCTTACTCATTACCAAAACATAATGCTTCTTACCCATTATTTTATGATTCTAAGAGGACAAGTCTTTGGAATCACAAAACAAAAGGACAATACGGAAAGGATTTCTTTTCAGAAAGGTAGAAAGAATTAGAATCCTACCATCATCGAGCTACAGAATTAACTGTGGAACTGAACAAACTCTGGGTGGATCTAGATATGTATATATCTATACATATATAGATATTCTGTCTGTTGATATCTATGGGTTAATAAAATGAATTCCAGAACCCATAGATATCAACAGACAGAATATAATGCATACTCACATACTTCAAGTTTGTCTTACCCTTGGCCACCACAAGTAACAGACACTACTGGTTGCCTAAAAAAAAAACAAATTCCATTACTTTTCTCACTCTAGGGTAGGCTTCAATTCACAATTAAATCAGACTCCTTTACCTTTCCCAATGTGCATTCTGTATTTTTGAAGTCTATTCTTTTGCTCATTGTCCACACAACTATTTCACATTATCCACAACCTCCCATGAATCTCCTACTATCCTTCATTATTTACCCAACCTACCATCCCTTCATTCTGAGCTAAAGACCTGCCTCCAATGTAACAGTCAAAAGAGAAGGTCTCAGACAGGAACCGCTTCTGTGTCCCGCCATGCCTACTACATATTAACCTGCACCTCTACTCTTCCTTTCTTCCTTTTCAATGGAAAACAATACCATGCCTTCTTCTATGTGGTCATCTCTACACTAGTTCTCTAGATCCTATTATCTCCTGCCTATGAAAGGGACTGGTTCTAGTAATTATTTCCCAATATTCTTATATCTTCAACCTCTCCCTTTCTAACGACTACTGTTCATCAGCTTGACCAAACTATCATAAAACAGACTGATTATTTAGTAGGATGAATTATATAGGCAACCAAATTCCATTTTGTAGATAACTAGAAACTCTTATCTTTTTCTGGAAGTGTCTTTGATTAGGGTTCACTTTTGGAATAAGGTTTCTAGTGATACGAGAATTCGAAGTTTAACTTGAATACTGAGCAAAAGTCAGACTGATTAAGAAAGGGAACAAATGCAACGTTATCAGATAAGGTTTTGAGTGTCTGCATTAGTCAAGCTGCTCACAATAATCAGATGTTCACGAATAGCAAAGATGCAAAAAAACTTTAAAGTTTCTCCTACACTGACTATGGGATCTCAAGAAATGACTTCATGGATGCTTAAATAACAATATGTTCAAAATTAGTTCTACGTTTCCTGTTCTCAAGGGGCTCCTTAAATCTCTTAAGGCCCATTCTTTTTAATTAGAGTTGTTTTTATAGTGATTTAGCTCCTCTATCCTACACCAACACTGGCTAACTCATTTCAAGAAGAGAGTGTTTTGTACAGAAATATACATGAGAAAAATCCTTTTGAAGGCACATACTGGTGGATTCACTCTATTTGATCAGTTTAATTTTGTGATCAGCCCAACATTTTTAAAAAAGATCCTAGGAGTTTAGATTCTTATGTTATTCCTTTCAAGGTGTCTTGCAGAATGATTGAGGATTGTTTGGATTCTCCTTGTAAAAATCTAACTTGGGGAATTATTTCATTGATAGTATCTTTTGAATTTAACTTGCCACCTTCTCACCATTTCAGTATATATTCTGCAGACTGATTGAGAGCCTTGGCTAAAGCTGGAATAAAATGTTATTTGTCAATGATTTTGAATACAGAGGCTTCATTAGCAAGACCTGATGAACTTAGAGATAAAAGAACAAAACTGTTTTGACATCTTCTGTAATAGGCCTATGAAGTCCTTAGAGGTAAAGCAGAATTTTGACTGGTATATCTACTGAGCTGATAAACATGATTATTTTAGACATATTTTCTCAAAGTACTAGAGAACTACCCATGGCTGGAAATGGGAACACATTAAAATATACTGAAATGACTTCAACATCATTACTTTAAAAAGGAGACAGTATTAACCTTCTATCTTTGGGATAACAAATATAACTGATCACAGATCTGCTGAAATGAAAAGCATGATAACTCGGTTTAGATATTTGCCTCTTAATGTTTCTGCTTAACATAATAAAATTTAAAATTCTAACGAATGAAAAGTGATAAAATTAACAATTTAACTAAATACACAAAAGCATTTAATAGCATATTTTCACTCTTGACGGGCAACATAGAGGGGAAGGTTGGAAAATAGATTCTATCAGACAAGCATAATTGTATACTAAATGCATTTTTCAATAATTTTCTTTTAATCAGAGATAAATGCATATAAAGTTTAAGGAAAATTAAAGTCTACTAGTTCTTAAGATTTAAACTTTGTAATTGCAACAAGAGGAATCCTACCCCTAAAATTATTTGCTAAGTATCTTCTAGGGATTTTTACTTTTATAAAAAGTAACAACTGACAGAAGTAAAATATACAAAAAAGATTTTTTTCCTTTTGGGTAATTATACAGAAAGATAATTTACATAAATTTACTGCAGAAAAAAATGCAATGTTTCTATATGTGAAACATTAAAGAGCCAAATAAAAAAGATATACATTTGAGAAAAAAATGATTTTTCTAGTATAGGTTGTTTAGTATCAATAATCATATTAACTATTAAAAACCTGTCTAGTATCTATTTGCTATGCATTATCAGTCTACAAAAACAAAAGAAACAAATCCTAACTGCTTTTATATCAAAATACCATATTCCTACATAGATTTATAAATTTAATGAAATAAAGAAATCTCTCTACATTTGAAAACAAATAATTTTCATAGGATTATGGTAGCAAAAAAGTGAAAAGACATTTAACATAAACCCCATTAACTTCTCCTTCTACAAGATATAATACTGTTTTATGTCTTGAGAAGATGGCAAACTTGTAATTTATAATTATTGGAATACTCCTTAATAAAAGGAGGAGAATATGTTCTAATTTTCCCATAGGGCCATATTTCTCTTTAAAAAAATCCATCATTCTAAGCTTTGCAGCTATGAATAGTTATTAACAACATCAAATTATGCTTGTTTCAGGGTTCAGCAGTACTCTTTGACCTTGCAGAATACAAATAATTTTAAACTTGCCTAAGTTATTATTTTATTTCAAAATGCATTCCTATTTCATTAACTTAGAGGTTTTTGTATTCACTTTAGCCTTTCATAATTTTTATTCTAGTATAGTGAAATGCTACCTGATAATCAGCCATGTAAAAAAACATCAATTTTTACATAGTAAAAAGTTAGGCACCAAAAGTGGCATTGAAACATTATTCTAATAAAATGATCCATAATAAAAAATGATTTTCTTCTTTTTTTAAACAATTACAAAATACTGCCATGATAACTAAGCAGAAAGTTTGATTTTTGGTTTGTTTTAAAGGAACATGCAAGACAGCCTGAAAAGCATACAAATATATGTATTATTTAAATCATTTTAAACAGTGTTTTACTTTACAGGAATTTCTAAAATCCCAACACTGCTGCTTTTATTTAATGTTCTGAAAATTCACACTCACTGAGGTTTATTTGACTGTTTTAATTTTAACTCATCTAACTTTAATGTGTCTATGCATATAAATCACTTATATAATATCGAGTATACTAGCTAATCAAAGTTAGAGTTGAAATCTGAAACCTCTGCACTGTTTCTAATTGCTTATTAGGTTTTGTCAGAATATTTTGTCATGCTAGACATGCACATCTTCCTGTGCAATCACACGCAGTTCCCTGAATCGTGGGGAGCTCATGTTACAACTTATCTTCCTAAGGGAGGCATATTCCTTACAAAGGTCATATTTAAGAAACCTCAGACTCAAATTCTGAACACTTTGACTTACCTTCTTCTTTCAAAAATAATTGCCTATCTAGGCTGCTGATGGTGCAATTTTAACGATATAATTTGGCAACTGGTCATTAGAGATGTTACTAGAGCGAATGAAAACAGCAAACTCAGTAAGAAATGAAGAGCAGGTGTTCTTTCACTTAGACAGAAAAGCAAAGTTTTAGATAATGAGACTGTGATGAAAACTAGTGGAGGATACTATGTATAACACACAATGTTAAGGTTGATATTCTTCCCACACACTCATCTGCATGCTTCTTTAATTAAATGAGCATGATAGTTTGCATCTTTTAACATTTAATCTTGAAACAACTCCCTCTTTTCATCTTTAAGTAATGATAATGTAGATTGCTGAATATGTAAAACAGTACAAGAAATTAGTTTATACGCCTCTTAGTTAACTGAAGTCAACTGTGGCATCTTGTGGCATTAAACTAGATATATCACAGTTACAAAGATAATTATTGCTCTTCAAGATATTAATATGAATATTTCACTTTATGAATATTTCACTTTATGAAAGTAGTTCTAGTAGGCTGCCTCTGAAACGTTTTTCCTAAAATGCACTGCATTTGGTATACGCAAGAAGAAACAACCTTTCAGAAAAATTCCATTATCTGAACATAACATGAACAATCAAAATCTTGCTGAACTTCGTACTTTTACAGGCACTGTTTTACTTCCTTCGGGGGAAGTCTCAATTTTAGAGTTTAGATTTCTGTCTGGAGCATACATACACCTACATCTATCTATCTAGCAATGCCTATAGGTGTTCATGGTTGCATTTGCCACTAACAGGTTAGCTCAGGATGATCAGGGCCAGCTGGAGGTGAGACCATTTTTTACGTTGCTATGGGCTATTTTTGGCACAAGTGGAGAAGTAAATGCAATCTTTCCTAGTCCAAATTACAAAACTTCATTGCCAAGACAAGCTGAACTGAAACTTTTGCTACGGCAATCTGACCCTGCCAAGCTGATCACTTTTTAAAGAACTCTGGAATAGTAATAAACCTCTAGGAGTCACAATTAAAGTCCTATATGTTCTTTCGTTGACAATAGACTGACAAACATATTTTTAAAGTAAAATTATTTGCAGCCTGTATGCAAACAGAGATACAATGTGATGAGATCGTACCAACTTCAACCGGAAGACAGAAATATCAACTTCTGGAACGCATTTTTCCTGCTTTCTGTTTGAATATTGGGAGTACATCCTTGCTGGTTGCCTAAGACTTCCCTCATCAACAGTGTATCTTTAATATTTCCTTGTCGTTTAGGAGAAAATTGAGCTAATTCAGCAGAGCAGCACCCGGATCATTTCACGTATAGCCCCATCTACTCTGATACCCATTACTATTAACATCTGCCTGAGCCACTGATTTCATTTCATTCTCTGGGGATATAGTTGAAAGCAAAGGCACTTCTCATTTCAAGAAAAGGGATGTTTTAAATATTGTTTTCCTTATTTATATTATTTTATTTTATTTTTTGAGACAGAGTCTCTCTCTGTCGCCCAGACTGGTGTGCAGTGGCGTGATCTCGGCTCACTGCAAACTCCGCCTCCCAGGTTCACGCCATTCTCCTGCCTCAGCCTCCCAAGTGGCTGGGACTACAGGCGCCCGCCACCGCGCCGGGCTAATTTTTTGTATTTTTAGTAAAGATGGGGTTTCACCGTATTAAGCAGGATGGTCTCCATCTCCTGACCTCGTGATCCGCCTGCCCAAAGTGCTGGGATTGCAGGCTTGAGCCACCGCGCCCCGCCAGCTTACTCTTTTAAAGGATGTTGGACATAACAAAGACCCTGAATAAGTTGTGTATAACTATACAGAATTCCCAGGAAACTGTCAAGAGAACTATATGGATATCTTTATTGCTATGAACTCATTATTAAAGAAAATATGGAAAGTATCTTGTTACTTTATATTCCTGGAATGGAATCTTCTAAAGGTCAAGTATTTTAAAGAAATACAAGCATTAAATCTGGCCATAGTAGCTGCAGCTGTAGTAGAGATGGAGTTAGAACACTCGAATTAGGAGAGAATAAAACTCTTCACTTCTTGAGCTATTTCCTTTTATCCCAGGCTATAATAGAGTTACAGAGAGATTTTTGCGTATCGTGCCATCTGCACATGGGATTAGGGTAGAAGAAAAGATCAAAGGGTAAAGAATCCTATCATCATATTGAAGACAATCTTTCAGGAGACCTGATAGATGCTCTTGACTTTTCAGGCATCATGTCCTGCTTATGTGCTTACATTCTTTTAAAAAAAAATTGTTAGGATCAAAAAGTAAACATTCTAACAGCTAATATTAACCCCACAGAGTAAAGAATTGAACTAACTAAAATATCTTTTATTTTCTTTTTGAAATTTCAGTGGTTGTTTTGGTTTGAGTTCTAGAACCAGAAAGCTGGACCTTTAAAAGGATGAATTAATTATACCAATCTAGGAGGGTTATAACCAAGATTCTTGCCCGCCTTGTCCCAATTTGCATACTTAAAAATGTGGAAGGGACATGACTGGTGTGCCTTTTCTTTGCTTTGCGGACTTGCACACATTGAGTTTTCTACTTAGAATTTTGAAATATTAGCATAGGCAAATAAACTTGCCTGTCTACTTATACAAATTAAAAAATGAAATTCTCCTATATAAAGTCTTCAAGCAAAGCAAAGTGATAGCAATAAGACTTAAGAAACAAGGGCTCTGGGTGAGCATGGCATTCATGCCTGTAATCTCAGCACTTTGGGAGGCTCAGTTGGGTGGATCACTTGAGGTCAGGAGTTTGAGACCAGGCTGGCCAAAATGGTGAAACCCCATCTCTACTAAAATATAAAAATTAGCCAGGCGGGGTGGCACGTGCTTGTAATCCCAGTTGCTGGGGAGGCTGAGGCAGGAGAATCACTTCACCCTGGGAGGCAGAGGTTCCTTTGGTAAACATACATGCAATAAATTCTATGTAAAATATAGCCCATTTACATAAAATACATGTATTTTAATAAAATTGTGCTTTTCTATCTATTAAATTTTTGTTTCTTTGTGGGTTGAAAGGAACCTTATTTTTAGTGTATAACTTTTTTAAGTTTCTTATCAAGGACTTTGTATTTTTAAATATCTCGAACAATCAACATTTTCAAAAGCATATATACAAATGGATGGAAGAGTTATTTTTAAAAGACCTATATAAAAGAGACTATTGCCCTATTATAAATAAAATACCCAGAATCTGAGACTAGTTTAGCAGAAAAGTAGTTAAACTTGGTGAGATGTGAAATTAGGTTTTAATGCATGCAAAACACATCCCAATGCATATTTTTAGGTGTAGGCTGATTGACTTTTCTCAGTGTTTAAAATTAAAAGCTGCCTTTAGGCAGTTAAGAACCTTTGGAGAGCTTTTGATATTATTAAACTCAAGCACTTACATTTAGTTCTAACATAAATCCATGCAAAGACCAACACTCTAGTCTCATCCCAGGACAGATTTGAACATGGCCACCTACCAATACTACTGCTCACAGCCAGTTTATCAGCTTTTCTTCCTAAGGTGAACCCGCCACATTACCCACAGGAGTACACTCATTTTTTTTTTTACATCCCAATCATGTTTCACTCATTTCACTTGCCCTCATGAACATACTAACAATAATTGATGCATAGATAGATAGCTCTGTGCGAAACATTGATGAATGTACCCACATAACTATCCCATTACAGTCTCACAATCTATATGCAGTAGGCACAATTATTAATCTCATTTTGCCATTTGAAGGAATTGACATTTAGTAAAGTAAAATGACTTACCCAAGGTCACACAGCCCACAAGTGGTGCTGAAAATGAATCCGTGCCTATGTGGTACGAAAGCTGGACAAAGAGTGTGAGCGATAACTGGGTTCTCAAAGATCATTAGATTACATTAGTTTTCTCCTTCAATGAACAGGCTGCAACTCGTTTTACTCCGTGTTCTCCGTGATCAGGAAGGTAAAGATCTTTTCTACTCAAGTCAAATTCCAGTCAATAACTATATATTGAGTACTTTTATGAAAGATACTTGGCGTATCATAATATGTTTATTTATTAATCATAATTTAAATTCATGTCTTTTCAGAGTTTAACATGCCATGAATTTAACTTTCTCAGGGATTATACATGGGGATTATTGTCATGATACTATTTTCCTTTTTCTTGTGTTCCTTCACATATATATATATATATTTAAGTATGTGATTTGTATAAAATGCAAACACAATCTTGACTGTGCTCAGTTAAAATACATTGCTGAGTCAATATAATCCATAAAAGTCGATGCATCAGACATATCAACTGCAGCTTCTGCTTTCATAAACTATCAGTTATTTCCTATTATTCATTGATCAAAAATCAGAAAGCCAAACTCAATACAATGGTCATCTGAGAAAGATGTGTTTTTCCTTTTATGTCTATGATGGGAATTTTATCCCATGATGCAATATACTGGGAATTTTATCCCAGACTATGATGGGAACTTTATCCCAGGATGTAGTACACTGTTCATATTCCATTAATTTTATTATGCAATAGCAGAAGGGGTCTTTGGATCCTGAGTAGATGAAACATTTACCTGAATGCTACTATTCACCTCATCTAAGTGAATACAGAGGGAAACAGGAGGTGTCACTAAGGAGAGATGTGTACTAGGCATACAGATCATTCCCTATCACATACTCACTTATGTCTCATTATGAATTTGAAGGGGAAATAGCAGTGAGATCAGTTTTACAAAACAACTTTCATTCAAAGGTGAATTAGTTAAACAAATATTCCTGAAATGCCTATAGTGTGTAATGCTCTGTTTTTAGGTGCTTGGGATCAGACAAACAAACAAACAAAAAGTGTAAAAATACTTTGATGGTAGTTGTAGAAAGAACAGAGAAAAGCAGATATTCATTTGTTAAACAAAATTTTTAAAAACGGTATACAAATTGTTCTAACAATGCCTTTGAAATGCTTGGATCTATAATATACATATAACTAACAGATATGGGTCTTAAAATAATTTCAAGGACAAACTAAAAATACCACTGCCTACAAGCATACTTAACAATTGAAATCATAGAAAAAAATCACTTTCCTCAACATAGTCTAAACAATATACTAAAACCAAAGTTTTTGAGGTCATTAATAGATGTGGAAGTAGTATTTCAAAAGCCAGTTTTATAGCTCTCTTTGGACAAACTGATGTTTATATACATCAATTCCTACTCCAAAATTCCTGCTATCTATTCTTATTACATTCAGTGTAAGAATCAGAGATATAATAGAAAGCATGTTTTCTTGATATTGGTTACCCACAACAATGGCTCACTGGAATGAAAAAGAATGTGGAGACATCAAAGCTCCAGGCCCTTGCAAATGACACCCTGCCTTGCCCCAGTTCTACCTGCTCGAGCAATTGTGATCTAAATTAGAGATAAGAGGAGCCTTAAGCATCCAGTTTCTGGACCAGTTAGACTCAACTAGAGTAGAAATTCTTATAAAATTACATAAACTAGTTCAACCATTGTGAAAGAAAGTGTGGCAATTCCTCAAGGATCTAGAACTAGATGTACCATTTGACCCAGCGATCCCACTACTGGGTATATACTCAAAGGATTATAAATCATTCTACTATAAAGACACATGCACACGTATGTTTATTGTGGCACTATTTACAATAGCAAAGATCTGGAACCAACCCAAATGTCCATCAGTGATAGACTGGATTAAGAAAATGTGGCAGGCCAGGCGCGGTGGCTCAAGCCTGTAATCCCAGCACTTTGGGAGGCCGAGACGGGTGGATCACGAGGTCAGGAGATCGAGACCATCCTGGCTAACATGGTGAAACCCCATCTCTACTAAAAAAAAATACAAAAAAACTACCCAGGCGAGGTGGCAGGCGCCTGTAGTCCCAGCTACTTGGGAGGCTGAGGCAGGAGAATGGCATGAACCCAGGAGGCGGAGCTTGCAGTGAGCTGAGAACTGGCCACTGTACTCCAGCCTGGGCAACAGAGCGAGACTCCGTCTCAAAAAAAAAAAAAAAAAGAAAAGAAAAAGAAAATATGGCACATACACACCATGGAATACTATGCAGCCATAAAAAAGGATGAGTTAATGTCCTCTGTAGGGACATGGATGAAGCTGGAAACCATCATTCTGAGCTAACTATCACAAAGACAGAAAACCGAACACCACGTGTTCTCACTCATAGGTGGGAATTGAACATTGAGAACACTTGGACACAGGGTGGGGAACATCATATACAGGGGCCTGTCATGGGGTAGGGCATGGGGGGAGCGATAGCATTAGGAGAAATACCTAATGTAAATGATGAGTTAATGGGTGCAGCAAACCAACATGGCACATGTATTGCTATGTAACAAACCTGCACGTTGTTCACATGTACCCTAGAAGTTAAATCTAAAATTAAAAAAAAAAAAAAAGAAGAAAACTACATAAGCAAATAATTACACTTACTCTAAGAAGTTAAAGTCAACATGAAAAGCCCAAAGTTCCCCTGGATTTGGGAAGAAGGGTGCATTAAAATACACTTAACTGCAAATGAAAGAAATCAAACTAAGCTAAAATGGAAGCGGGGGAGTGGGAGGTTGAAGAGAGCTAGAGAGTAAGAGAATAGCACAGGACCCTAGAAAGAGCAGAACTCTTTCTCTCATATCTAATCTGCCTCATTCTTCTTCAGCAGCAGGTGGCCACAGCTGTGTACTGCACTTGGTGAACTGAATGATTAGTTTCCAAATTTTCACTGAAAATTCTAGCAACACTAAAAACCAGGTCTATCCTATCATCGGCTAATTCAAAAATTCCAGCAGGGGTGACGCTGCCTCCCTAGGATGAATATTTGAAATCTGTGAAGACATTTTTGGTGTCACAGTGACTGGAAGGATTCCTACTGTCATACGGTAGGAAGAATCCTGAGATGCTGAAAGCCCATCAAGGCGTGTAACAGTTGTCGACGATTCTACCTGAACCCTAAGTCCATTTTATACTTTTTTAAAAACAAAATTTAACTCATCTTTGCACAAGTAACTGGTTGTCCAGGAATACAACCTTTGTGTAAATGGAGAGAAATGCTGTATTTCATTTTGTTCAGAAGTTACCAGGAGTACTTCAAAAAATATCGTGTCACCATCTGCAACAATCTTCATGGAATCTGAGTGGCCCACACAACGCATCTCTGTGAGTCTTCCATTGTAGCTTTTGCATGTTCTGTGTCCTAGCACTTATATTTCAAAATGCATAGAAAGCATAGAATTACATCATAAAATTATTTCCTCTTACTCACTTTTACTCCTGCTTAGTAATTAGATCATAATATTGGTTAGACCATGAAAGCATTTAAAAGAGAATCCAGAAGATGGTTTTGTAAAAATTACACGCAAGTTATATTGCCAAAGCATTTTATATTCTAAAGGGGGCTAAATAAAACATATTTGCTTTAACATGTAGGATATTGGATGCAATAAGGTTAAAATTAGGTTATGTCATCCATATTCCAGGGAGAGAGAATCTCACTGGTCCAACTTGGGTCAGGTATTTCACCATCCCCCAAGCAGTTCTGGCTAAGTAGCCAGACTCAAGAAGTTAAAACATAGTTTTCAGGAGTCCATCATTAATGACAAGGCTTAACTGGGAGGCACCTCTGCTTTTTCTGTCATGGAAAATATTCCTACCTATGAAAAAAACACCGCTTGAAGGACCTGCCTGGCTAACAAACCTGATAAATCAATTAGTGCTTACATATTAATGCTTACAAATGATTTAATGTATTAGCTTTTACCAGTAGTTGTCTATCAGAGAATTAGAAGGAATTGTTCACAATCATGTATTTTAGCACCTTCATTTTGCACTTGTGGTAAATAATTATCTTTACAAGGGTTTGTGTGTGTGTGTGTGTGTGTTTAATACATCCCACATTGCTTGGCTGATCAAGGTCTTAGAAGTCATGATGCTCTTTATGGCTTCCAAAACTTTCATTTATCAAGTTTAAATACAGAGTGTGTGTGTATATGCGTGCGTGTGTGACTAAATGAGAGAAACTTTATTTTGCACAGAGAAGCAGT
The DNA here is from genome assembly GCF_043159975.1 of Macaca nemestrina. Lineage (NCBI taxonomy): Eukaryota > Metazoa > Chordata > Mammalia > Primates > Cercopithecidae > Macaca > Macaca nemestrina. The sequence continues at coordinate 139,405,172 of NC_092132.1, read as the reverse complement.
AGTACCCATTAACAATTAAAAACAACAAATGGAAAGTAAATGTAAAACTGATAATTGCCAACATTCAGTTTTAGTTACAAATTGCATGGGTTTCATGAAAGCATAGTTTGATAGCCACTCTTTTAATTCAAAAACTGATTGAAATCATGGAAGTTTCAGACAATTTGGGAAATATTTTTCCAGATGGTAAGGAGATTAGAGAATCTTAAATCATATTACATGGGTTGCTTTCTATTTTACCAACACTTAAAGCATACCTTATGATGCCTAAGAACCAAATAGTTTCTGGATAATCTGAAATTGAAATAAACTTGGTTTACTGTCATTCGTTTCTGGAACCCAACACCAAAGATATGGAAATTAAATAGAAATTTCTCCCTAAGCTAAGCACTATAATGGAAAATTCAAAATCAACTACATGATAGAAAGTTTACAGTAAGAACTCAGCTACAAAAACATAGCTTCCACAATATTTTGGTATATATCACTTCAAAAGTTGGCCTCAGAAATCCAAAAGGAACATTCTTCCACCTCACACAAAGATGACTTCTTGTGTGATTACCACATGGTAATAATCTTATTTAAAAAACCTAGAAATATGTAGTAAATCACTTGTCCCAGTAACTTTTTACCATTTACTTTGTTATTTAACATGTGTTTTAGTTTTGTACTTGATCAAGTAACCAAAACAGAAGACTAAAAGAGATGGTGCTATTTCCACCAATTTAAATTTCTGGTCAGACACCAAATATTGCCAAATATATATCAACAAGGATGTAATAAATATCTAACATGTATCCATGATTTGGTAGAGAACATGAGATGTATAAAACACAGACAATCCATAATCCTCAGTGTTTTTACTAATTACATTTTGCACATTTCAGACAGTATGCAGTAATTATAGAATATGTATTTTAAAAATGAGAACTAGAAAAGGGGCAGTAAAATCATTATGGGTTGCAGTTGCCAGTGAAATGCTCCTTTTTTTTAGTTTTGTTTATTTATTTATTTTATTTTATTTTATTTTTTGAGAAAGAGTCTCTCTCTGCCACCCAGGCTAGAGTGCAGGGGGACAATCTCGGCTCACTGTAGCCTCCACCTACCAAGTGATTCTCCACCAGGTCCAAGTGATTCTCCTGCCTCAGTCTCCCCAGTAGCTGGGATTACAAGCACGGGCAATCACACCTAGCTAATTTTTTGTATTTTTATTAGAAATGGGGCTTCATCGTGTTGGCCAGGCTGGTCTCAAATTCCTGACCTCAAGTGATCCACCCGCCTCCATCTCCCAAAGTGCTGGGATAACAGGCACAAGCCACCATGCCCAGCCAAAGGCTTCTTTAAAAAGATAATATAGTAGTTCTTACATAAACCCTATTTATAACAGACTATATTTTGCTTCTTTCACAAAGATTCAGGAAAGTCATAAAATACCAACGTGGATAATTTTTTTAAAGACACATTATAATAAAATTGAAGAACATTAAAAACTAAAAGAAGGGATTAACATCTGATTTCTCATTAGCAATATGAGAATCAAGAAGACTGTGTAATACTTTTAATATCCTAAGAGAAAATACCTGTTCATCTAAAATTGTATATCCAGAAAAAAAATTATCAAAAGCTAGAGAAAGAAAAGGGCTTTATCAGACTATCAAGAAAAGTGAGTTTGCTACTATCATATGAACTTCAAATAAGAGAGAAGTGATTTCTGGGATAAACGGAACTGATGAACTAAAATGGCAGAAATAAACCCAAATATATCAGATACTACAATAAATGTAAATAAGCTAAATGCAGTAAATAGGCAAAGCATTATCCAAATGAATTTCTAAAATCTAGCTATATGCTGCTTTCCAGATATATCTAAAATGTGAATACACAAAAGGCTTCAAAATAAAAGAATGAAAATAATACTTACCAGAAAAACTAGCCAAAATAAAGCTGGATAATGGTATAGTGATATTCATAAAAGCTGATATAGCTATATTAAAATCAGACAAAATGAACTTTATGGCAGATTTCATTAGCAGAGATGAAGAAAACCATCACATAAAAGTTTAAATTCACCAGGAAAATATAATTTTAAACTTATACGTATCTTGTAGTCTCAAAAATGTAAAGCAAACATTGAGAAAGCTACAAGAAGAAATAAATGCATTATCTAAACAGTAAATTTTAACATATGTCTAATTTGTAGTTTAAACAAAATAGAATATGAAAAATTAAAACAGCACAAATAATAAGCTTAATCTAATGGACATATATAGGAATTAATCCCCAAGAAGTGAAATCATGCACACTCTTTTTAAGGAAACTCAGAATATGTACAAATATTTACTTTATACTGGCCCCTTAGCAATTTTCAACAAACTTCAAATGACTGGTATTACGCAGGACCTTTTTTTTTTCTACCACAGTACAATTGAGTTAAAAGTGTATAATGCAGCTAAATGTCCCAAGTGTATAGGAACACAAAAAAAGATATATCCATCTCTTCCTAGGACTAGTTACTGGTCAATAAGTAGGAAATATCTAAGAAAAGAAGATGTATTTCAGACAAGTACATATGCAATATTACAACAGAAGGAGAGGAACTGGCATGATCAAAGAGAATTTAGTCATTCAGTAGAATGTGTGTGAGTGTGTGTCTGTGCACGCACATGCACATGTTCACATAATGGAAAGTACAAAAGAGAGTACTCATAGCCTGGAAATTAGCAAGCTCTGTATCATGTTATATCGTATTGAGGAGTGTGGATTATAACATAAGTAATGGGAAATGACAATGAATTTCAAACATGTGAAGGACACATTATTTTATTCATAAAGGAAAATCTGAAAGTACGGGATATGACTTGCTTAGAGACTGGCTGGACAGAGGGAAAGTAGTTGAAAAGTGTCAGGAAACCAGATGGTTCCTTAATAAAGAAGAATGTCCCTCTGGAGAATCATGGACAGGTCTTGCCTCCTAAAATCCACCCACTTTGCAAATTACATTTTCTTATAAAATACCTCACTATCCATTGCTATCAACAGGCATCTTTAGTTAGATTTTGCAATTCCATGCCTACTTTGATCTATGCATATCTATGTTACCTCAATCTTACTAGTCCACATTGTAACCCCCATAGAACAGCTAAACACAGCTATGATGATTAAGTAACTTCTACTGAAAGACTAAGATAACAAGGGTAAAATAATTACAAAGTCCTCTAAGCAACATATTTACAGGTAACTAACAAACCAATACATTGAGTGTAATACACATCTCAGAATTAAAATATTGTGGTCTTCCTTGAAAAATCCTTCAGACCTATCTCCCTACTTACTTAGCTGCCTCACTGTGTTAGCATACTGTCTTTGGGCCACCTCACAGGGACAGAGTTGTCAAATTCCGAAAGGCAGATAATATTTTTGAATATAAGAAATCTGATCAAACTGTCAAAAATAGAGAAAATCAGCTAAGGAAATTGCCAAGCATAACTCATGGTTCTGGGAGAGCGTAACTCAAAGATTTCATCAAGACAGAAAATCAAAATTGATCATTATTATCTCCAAATAATCTGTGGTTTTTTCCCCCAACCTGAACATTTTAGTCTTCATCAGTAGCTACTATGAAGTTTAACTTCCAGGGGCCATCTTTTTCTCATTTTTGAGGGTACCCTTTAGCATTTTTACAGACTTCTAAATCCCACTGCATCAAGCATCAGGCCCACCCTTGGTGTCCCAGTTTCCACTCTTACCCAACTTATTCTAAAATGACTTGTGAAAATTTAAGAGAGAATACATAAATCCCTTCATGGCAATTCCAAACCCACCCTGAACCCTGAGCTATATCACAGTAAAATTCACTGTAATATGGCCAGCCTCACTGCAAGAAATACATATGTATGTCTTAGGATAAAACAGATTAGAAAAGGTGAGGACTTGGTCTAGGGTTCTAACAAGATGTGTAGAAGGAAGAAAGCACACTATACAGTGTGATGGTCTTAATGACCAGTTGGATGTATGGAATGATGACAAAGGATAAGTAGAGCAGGATCTTCTGAGCTCCAGCTTAGATGCCAAAGTGAATGGTGAAACACTACCCAAGACAGAGAATACACTACAGGAGGGGCAGACTTTACAGAGAATGAAAGGTGTCCTCCATTTTGTTAGATCAGGGTGACTGCAAAGCATCCAGGTAAAGATTTCCAGTAGATTGCTGGATATTGGAGAGGTGTGCTTGTAACCCAAGAGAAAGGTGGGAGGTGCCCAAGCAAAACCAGGCATCATCACCTTGTAAGTAAAAGTACAAACTACATGAGTAGATGAGAATGTCTATGGAGCATATGTAAAGAAGGAATAGAAAAATACTACAGACGAAATCCCATATAAATTTTATGTATAAACAGAATTTGTGTATATCTCATGGCATACACAAAGGAACTATTAAATGATTTTGAGAGTGAAAGATCAAATACATAAATAGTCATATAATGCATATACATAAAGTATTTTAAAAGTTAAATTCTTGCTAAGAATTCAATCATGTACATACGAAAGAGTTCTAAGCATTACACCAACTAATACCACAACGAATCACACATCTTGTAATGTAAACTTTTGACATTACTTAAAGAGGAAATAATATCTGTTAAGTCAAATATTATTGACTTAGGGGTCAATAATTGGGGTAGAAACATAACGTTTTTTCTGTTTATTTTTTATTTATTTGGAGTCATTCTTTCTCTCTCAAGCTATAAACTGCTGTTAACATTCCCAAATTGTAGTTGATGTTTTTTTTCTTATTATTTTTATTCATTTCTACTGTGACACTGTTCGTCAATAAGACAACAGGTGAAAAAAATGAGATTTCAATTGTCTGGATTTTGATTGCATTGCACGTGTTGGAAAACACTGAAGTACAACTCCACAACTCTGAATAGGCACAGAGTTTACAAATAAGATGGACAGAGCATCTCACTAAATGTCAGAAAGCTGAGACTGAGAAGACAAAAAATTACACTCTGAGCATGTTCACAGATAATTTTCACAATTACAGAAGTCTATGAATGTCAAGCCAATGTACAGCACTATTTAATTGTTTAAGGCAGCATGTCATCATAAAATGCTGAAACTTTACTATGGCTTAAATCATATCTTTCCAAAAGTTTCTGAAATTCACTTTGAGTAGAAATATGGAACAGATGTTGGGGAAAAAAAGTTGATACTTGCAAATCTTAAACATGTTAAAGTCAGTTGTGTTTTTATTTGTTATACCTTAAGAGCTATTAATGTTTTAGGAAATAAATGAAACAAATACATATGTAACAGTATGTTCATATTTATAAAATGAAAGCAGGTTTGTATTGTAAGTGTACTCAGTAGCTCTTAAAAGATCTTCAGTTGTCCTTGCCGCATGCCAAAAATATGTTTAACTTAATCCACCTGTGTATTTCACATACTGTAATTACTAAATGCTCATAATTTCTCCCAGGGATGATTTAATAATGAGGAGCTTTATCATTAAGACACAACACTGTGCACAGAGCTGATTATTCACGGAACCATGACTGAGGCATCAACTTTAAGAAACTTGATGAGATGAAATACAATATATAAAAGTAACTGTCTCTGCTGCCTGGAACAAGCAGCTTATCAAAACACTGATTTGTATAAAGTAGATGTGAAAACATTAAACACGATGTTGATTAAAATGAGCTCACTTATTTTTAACTTTTTCTAAAATAATGTCTCTGCCCTAGACAAAAGTAACAGACAACAGAAACACAGAGATTTAGAAATACAGGTGATCATTCACTACAAAGGCCAAATTTGAGAGCAATAAAAAAGTAATGATTTAAGACAGAATGCCTTAGAACAGGTAGAGGTGTTAACCTACGTGTTAAATATCAGTCTTGTACTTTAGATATATAGTGGCTTTCATTTTGTGGCACAAAAGTTCACCAATTACACAACTAACATAGACAACTGAAGTCATGCAAACAAAAACTGGATACACACAGCACAGTTAAGCTTTATAACCTTCACAGCTCTTGACAAATTTTTTAAAAATGCAGGCTGGGCATGGTGGCACACACCTGTAATCCCAGCACTTTGGGAAGCCAAGGCGGGTAGATCACCTGAGGTCGGAAGTTCAAGACCAGCCTGGCCAACATGGTGAAACCCTGTATCAATAAAAATACAAAAATTAGCCAGGCATGATGGCGGGTGCCTGTAATCCCAGCTATTCAAGAGGCTGAGGTGGGAGAATCACTTGAATCCAGGAGGCAGAGGTTGTAGTGAACAGAGATCGTGCCACCGCACTCCAGCCTGGACCACAGAGCAAGACTCCATCTCAAAAAAAAAACACATAGTTATAAGTTGTGCAGAAGAGATGTGAAATACTGAAGCACATCTACTGAAACATGAAGAGTATCTAAAAAACGTTTTAATAATTTTAAGTGTATAAATATTTATTACTACTTATTCTTTATGAAAGCATAATAATAATTTCAGAAGTCAAAAATATTATGAGATCAGGAATTTAAGATACAAGTATTTTGTTGAAGATGGACCACAAATCTGCTCCTAAGGTAAAGGGGAACTAATTTAAAGTGGAAAAACACTATCAATTTTAAGGTGAAAAAGATTTAAAAATTAAATGTCAATCAGTTGCTCAGGAGTACAACTAATTCTGGTAGTAAGACTAGATAGAACTATTATCTCATGCATCTCATGTTGAGGGAGAGTTTGAAGGCTAGAACATGATTCAAGAAATCTTGAGGTAAGCAATTATTTCCTTGAATTAGTTTCTCCTTCTGTTTTGGATTTTAAAAGCCCTCAAATACTCTGAGTAGACACAGACTTGTGGAATCACAATGATAACAGCATTTTCCCATTCGTGACATTGATTTATTATATCATGTTTCACAAAAATGTTCTCACTCATGGCAGCTGAATTGGTTGCTTCTACTCAAGAATGGAAAGAATCAAAGGCTCTTTTATCTTAGGTAGATAACATGTATTTTTCTAGCCATTCTAAAGAAAGATGTGAGTTTAAAAACAAGTGTGGAAATAAGTTGGATAATAATGTGTGAGTTAGTAATTGAAGCATTGCATGCCTCCAGCAAAGACAAATATAGTAGGCTCTTAGTTCTTATAGATTTAAGGTTTGCATTTTTAACTATTTTGAAGTAACCCGGAGGGTGCGTGAAGAGACGTGAAGTGTTGAGGCAAGTTCACTGAAACATTATGCAAGTAATTAACAAATATCAACCAATGGCGATTTGACCAACAACTAAAATAAGTCACTATGAATGAGGATACTAGTAAAAAAAAAAAAAAAAAAGCAAAAAAAAAAACTGTAGCGTGAACCACTACTCTGCAACAAGAGTAAATACTATGATGGTAGCTCAAATACTGTCACTCTTCTTTGAAATTAGAGTATTAGAGAAATTCAGTGAAACACCTCTACCATCAGAAGTTCTTTAAGAATTCCATGGAATTTGGGCCTGTATATAATAGCACAGGATTTGGAAAGCGAGGACATGAATTTAACTTCTTATTCTATTATCTATTAACCTTGTGATCCTAGGCATTTCACTTGATTTTTCTGAGTCTCCATTTTGGTATCCATAAAGTGAGAAGATAATATTCAGCAGAAAATCTTCTTCTGATGTTCAAATGAAGAATTATTTGCAGAATGAAAGAAACTACATAAACTATATCAATGTGAAAATAATTTCCTTTGAAGAAATACAAAAATGTCATTTTTGAGCCATAGACTCTGAGCCCTGGAAGATAATTCGAGATTAACTGGTTCTGAGACTTTTACCTTCCATTCTTCAGTCTACAGCTCTTGCCAGGGTCCCAGAGTCAACTGCACATGCCAAAGGCAAGTATGGAGAGAGTCCCCAGACTGTCTTGAACCAAACTTCCCTTTCACTGGAGTTAAATGTCAGGTTGTTTAAAAGACGTTGAACACATTCTTCAACTGTGGCTAAAAATGATTATGACAAAACCCTTTCATCAAATCTAATCCCCACCTTGCAATGACTGAGAAACCCTTGCTCAAGAAAGCTTGAGGACATACCCAAGGTGCCACTACTGGTGGATGGCAGAGCCAGGGTTTGAACAATGTCTTCCAAGTACTACTCTAACCAGATCACCACCCTTTCCACTGCACAAATGAATTTCCTCAAAGGCTACAATCTGTTAAGAGTGTGAGCTTTTGTACTTTGCATGCTTCTGAATTCTAACTGCTTGGGAGCTCCATTTTAGTGTGGGGTGACAGTTGGAATTAACTTCTAAGGCTGAAGCTTTAGCCCCTGTTTCCCTGATGTACATTGCCATGGTAATTAAAGATTTTCTGGCTAGATACTAAAATCCTTTATTTTTAAAGGTTTTCTATGTCAACTTTGCATAGAACACTCTAGATAACCTATTTAATACCAACAAAGTGGTATAAAGTGTTCTAAAATCTAATTGTGGCTTATAGTATTTTTCATTCAATGTACAAACATGTTGTTTAGGAGCCTCAAGAAAACTCTCAAGGCAATTTGGAACAATTTTTAATTTTTAGAATGTGAGGCTGTATAATTCTCTTGGAGGGGTAGTAACCTTAAATTTGCTCATTCTGTGGTTGGCATAGAAGTCTCTCATCAGTTTCACTGAGAATATAGATAAACCCATGTTTCCAGACATTTGCCAAGAAAAAGAAGAGACTTTGAGTAAAATAAAAACTTTAGATATTAATATATTCTCTTCTTTCTTTTTTTTTTTTTTTTTTTTGAGACAAGGTCTTACTCTGTCACCCAAGCAAGATCTCCACTGGCAAGATCTCAGCTCATTGCAACCTCTGCCTCCCATCTTCAAGAAATTCTCTCGCCTCAACCTCCCGAGGAGCTGGGAGTACAGGCGCACACCACCATATTCTGCTAATTTTTGTATTTTTAGTAGAAATAGGGTTTCACCGTGTTGGCCAGGATGGTCTTGAACTCCTGGCCTCAAGTGATCCACCTGCCTCGGCCTTCCCAAGGATTGGGATTACAGGCGTGAGCCACCATGCCGTGCCTAAAGTGACGTTTATAGAAAATGTGGTAGCTTAATTCTAGTCACAGATAGTTTTAGAAGCTAAGAATTTTATCATAAACCAAGCACAATTCTCAACAAATAAATGTACAAATCTTTACCCTGACATATAAGCATTTACTCATTTAAACAGTTACCAATTTAAATGCATATTCTCAAAAATTCATAGAGATTTTGAACAAAAGTAAATGGTCATTTTCCTTAGTAACTTCAAGTTGTAAGCTCTGCCAAATTGTATTTTAGCTGAAATTCTGAAACAGCATAAGAAACAACTCACTAAATATTATATAAATGTCCCAAAGACAGATGTAGATTTATTATCTTACAGCAGTAAGCCATCTCGTGTAGCTATGATTTTGAGTACATAAATCTTGAAATATTCTTTTTTACTGGGCCTTCAAAATTTGATGTATTTTCAATTGGTAAACTCTAGAGATCAGCAAAATTGTAATAGCCAGGATATAGGTTGGAACATACGCTTAGTAATGACAGTAGACCATTGAAGAGTTCTAAAATACTCATTTGTCCAACTTCCCTCAAATGTATTTTTCTTAATTCTTTTTCTATTCATATCAAATATGTTCCCTCATCCCTCTTAATGGTATAAGCGATGTTTCACTACTGTAACATGACATTAATTTCAACTTCAATTAAACAACTCTATTTCCAAATATTAAAAATTCAAGATGTATATATATTTCAAAATAGCTAATAGGGTAAATTTCAAATGTCTCACCACAAAAAATGAGTGATGTGATTAATATAGTAATTAGCTTCATTTAATTTTTTCCACATTGTAGATATATAGTAAAACATCACAGTGTAACCCATAAATGGATACAATTGTAGTTTATCAATTTCAAATGATATTAATTTTTCAAATTAAGGTTACCTGTTGCTAAGTCTTTGTGACTGCTTGCAATTTTGTAAAGAGAATTGGAACTAGACCTAGAGGGAAATAAGTTATGATTCCTTTAGATGTGAAACAAGTCAAATAATTCAGTATTCACAAATACATTTCATCTTTCTCAGCCAAGAAATGAATATATAAGGCAAGCTGCTAAAAATATGCCATTTGTTAGAGAGTACTATTTTTCACTATAGAATGACTAACATAACAAAATACCACCTACTTAGATTCATCAGAAAGCTTCCTACACTGCAGCAAGCTTGACTTCCCTGAGCTGAGTGTCCTATTGATGAAACAAACCAAAAAAAAAAAAAAAAAATTAGAATTCTTCTCAGTGCCAACTCTCTTATTTGATTGAAATTGTAGATGAATGTACTATGACACTGCTTTAAGATCTCAGCATTTTTAAAATCAATCTTTTGTTTAAATACATATATATATATTTTTTTTTTTTTGCTGCATTATCATTTCTCACCCATCCAATACTTTCTTAATTACCTAATTATATTATTCAGGGAAGGTTTTTCCTCACCTATCTAGGGCAGGATTCAAGTTCTTGGTAGATGAAATGTTGGTTAAATTAAACAGAAAAATGAAGCAACAGTGACGGGACTACATTTAGTTAACTCAAATAAGTAATATTATCCCTATTGAAAAGTTGTTTGATGTGTCTCAAGATTAACTATATAGTTTGTAATTTTTGTAACCTGCAAAATAATTCAGAAAATATTCCAGAAGCACACTGTTCATGTTCTGCAAGTAGCAGAAAAAAACCTAATTTAACTTCCAGTCAGTCAGCCCACTAACAGAACAATTCTGACAGATAAATAAATAAAAGCTGGGATCTAACATGACTGCAAAAAATTATACTATACTCATGATGTATTTTATATTTTTGATCTCAAAGCAAGTAACAATTATCCACAAGTACATTCTTAGCATCTGAAAGCATAACTTAATTGCCAAATTAATACAGGTGAATTAGTACCCATATTTTAAAAGATGAGTAAAAGAATCAACAAAGTCATAGACTTTATCATAACCGTTTATTCAGCCTCAATGTCTCTTCTGAGTAAATCTTACATAAAGTAAATTTTAAAGTGTCCGCTCTAAAACTTAGTCGTCTCCTTTTCAGTACATAAGATCAGTAGTTTAAAACAGAGCTAAAATAAAGGCTAAAGCTAGTATTTAAATCTCAACTGCTAAAAGGCACCCAGTACTCTGTAACTCAGATACTCCAGGATGGACGGGGCTTTTTCTAACATCAATATTCATTAACACCCACATTTCCAAAGCAGTAACCCATATTTTGGATTGTTTGATGGTGTTTCTTCTTTAAAGTAAACACCAGGGCAAAATCCAGAGTAAAGTTTATACATTCATTGGACAGAGAAACAGAGATCAAAGGGAAAAGAACACACATTCTTTGGATGAGAACTCTCTCCCTTTTCTTGATCTGTTTCATCAGGAGTTTGTGGGCAGAATAGAAGATGAAACATACTTACCTTCATTAGCAAGTTTTACACACATAACTATATTTCAGTTTTCCATCAAATAAACACTTTAATATGCATATTGTTTAGTTGTAGTAATGGCAGCAATAGCTTAACAATTAGAGCTTATCTTTAGTTTAAAAGTTGGCAAAAGAAAACACTATTTACAATGTACAGTACATTTAAAAAAAAATCAATGTTTGCACACCCAGCATGGCAAAAAATAAAAAAATTGTTAAAATCTCAAAGAGAAAATAGTTTATCCCAAATAAAGATAAGTTATCAGAATCTTTCTTTCTTAAAACTTGAGGTAAGCAGCTTCACCTAACAATAACACTAATCATCTAAAACTAAGCTAAACTGTATTTTTATAGTATTATGCACATTTATTTATGTATCCAACCCCAGTAAACTTTTTTTGTGTATTTAAAGCATCATAAAAACCAAAGTTCTGTGTGGATGTTTCTTAATGTAAGCATTATTAGATCATAGGAAAAGTCAAAACATGCAAATAATGCCAAAAACAAGTATCCTAGCTTTTTTCTTCCCTCTTTCCACTGAGCACCCTGGGAGGCTCTTCAGCAAGAAGCCACCAGACTTACTTGAACTGGAAAGTCTAGAAAACCAAGCCAAACAACTTCGCTGAAAAGAAGAAATCTAGACAAGTTATTCCACGTGCACTGCATTAATCTCTACAAAGTGTATGTATTTCAGAAGTATTCCACAGCCTTCGTATTCCACAAGTGTCGTCAAAACTGACAACACAAATTTATTCCCCAAACTGCAGGATCTCAAACATTTTCTAATAAGGCTTGACGACATCTCCTCACTTGCCAGTTTTGACTCTCAGAAGTAGCTTGTCCTTGACATAATTTCTCAACAACCTCAATACATCCTTGTATCTAACATGCCTTCATTTCTTCCCAGTCATTGCCAACATACCACCACATGCCCAAGCCTTTCCAGTTCCCTACCCTCTGCTGCCAGGGCACTGAGTTCAGTACACTCTGATTATGAGGATCTCTGGATTATCTGTGCGGGAAAGGTGACATTAAGCTGAGATCTTCTACTAATACTAGACAGAAGTTTCCCCAGTGGGTTTGCTCTTCTGCTGATTTTAACATCATTGCAGTGGCACTGGGGTTCAGACTGGGGTAAGTTAGGAAACTAAAGTGATTTCAGGGGAAAGAATCACCCCAAATCATTTTTCCCTTCAATTTTTCTTAAGAACAACGCTCTCTTCTGTGTCATACCCTAAAGTTAACCAAAAAATAATCTGGATACTCCACCTCTGCATAAAATACAGATCCACAGTCATTTTCATACATTCTTCTTTGCATCTCAAATAAAATCCACCCCTTCATCCCAAGAGACTGGGATGCTTGGGAAAAAGAAGTAGGGAATCTTTGCAAACATAAAGGCAATGTGTCCTATGGGAGTAGAGCAGAGAGATAAGAGGAAACTTCTAGTCCAGGCCAAGATCTACTGACTACGACCTTGGCAAAAACACAGAAACTTGTTGGCCAACTTTAAATGAAGCATGAAATCTGCCTCCTCCCTACTTCCCTTTCCCCAAGGAACTCAGTCTTAGGAAGTGGTGTTCTAGGCCTTCTGACTGTCCTCCTTTCGCCCTGGACTGCATCTACAATCAGTGGCAGGGTGATTCTAGCAGGTTCCACTGTTCTCTGTCCCTCCTTCCTTCCGCGTCTGTGCAATCTGGGGCGCCCGGAGAACTGGGCTCCGGCGTGCTCCCTGGCCAGGGCACAGGACAGGCTGCAGATAGAGGCTTTGGAGCTCTGCAGGGGATTTTGCAGCCTGCCTAGCTTGTCGGACAAACCCATTTCCTTGACATTGCAGGGCAAACCTCTACTCATTTCTCCAGCGGGTGGGGGCTGCCTAGACATTCTCACTGATCAAAGAAGCCAGAATCCCTCTGAACCTCTGAAATAGTAGAGCGTACCAAATGCCTAGGGGTAAAGAAGGGTGGAGGATTTCAATAAAAGAGGTACTCCCAGTGTCGCCCCCTTTCCCGCTTTTTCGTTTACAATGAGCGGGACATTTAAAGTATTTTGTGGTTTGTTGGTTTTTTAAAGTTTTTATTTATTGTTTGTATATATATACATTTTTGTTTTCTTGAAGGGAAGCAGGCAGCGGTGCCCATAGGCAGAGGGGCGCGTTGTCAGCCCAGATGCTCCCGCCAGGAAGGCGTTCGCGGCCGAGGAGGGGACCCCAGAGGGAGAGGGCGCGGCGAGGGGACCCTGCGGAGCGGCGGGGGCGGGGGGCTCCAGGCGGGTCGGGGACCGAGAGCTGCCGGAGCCCCGCAGATGCCGCCCCTACCAGCCTGGCTCCCGCCTCCCCGCCCCAGTCACCCGACCTGCTCCCGCGCCTGGGGCTGGGGCAGGCTCGTCGTCCCCGGCAGCAGGGGACCCTCTCCAGCCCCAGCACTGCAACTGCGTGGAGGAAACCGTGCCCGCGGGCGGTGGGGGGGGGGGGGGTGAAGGGGGTCTCACGAAGTTCTGGGATAAAAACGGGCTGTCGCTGCAGATGCCTCTGTCACGCGAATCTCCGAGCGGAAATGCACTGTCCCCGTGCCGGGCGGGGACACAGGCGGGATCGGAGCCGGGGAGAGGAGGCTAAGTGGAGGCGCAGCTCGGACAACTTTGCTGGGAAAGCAGGTGACAGTCGGCAGAGCTGGTGCCGCTGCCTCCCCGGGGAGACGAGTCAGCACGAGGCGCAGGGTCTGCACCCCAAATGCTGCCGTCACGGACCAGGAGGAGGACGGGGTGGCCGCTGGCGGGACGAGCAGGCGGGGAGGGCGCCCAGCCCGGGAGTGCAGCCGGGCTCGGGAGAGCCGCCCTCCGTGTCCTCGGCCCCAGGAGGGGCGCCTGCGCCCGGGTGCGCGTCCCCCCAACGCCCCCTCGCCGTCCCGCGGGATCACCAACTACTCCGCGCCGCTAGAGGAGCCGCGGGAAGGAGAGGGGAGAGCGGGGAGCGCCGAGAAGCGGCCGCGAAGCCCGCCCGGACCCGCACGTACCTTGAGCTCCTCAATGTCCAGGTTCGTTGATCTGTCCATGGAGTGCAACTAAACGAAGTGGAGAGGAACCGGGCGAGTGGCACCCAAAAACAATCTAGTCTTTTAGTTTCCAGCTTAAACTCAGCTTTATCCTCCTCCAAGCCCCGGCAGCTCCTCTCAGTCTCATTCTTCGTGGTCACGCCGCCTCCACCGGGTTAAAAATAAGGAAAATAAATAAATAATAATAATTCACTTTGTTTTACTTCCTCAAAGATTTAGTGACAGGTGATCTGTACCGCGGTGCAACACAGCTGAGTCGATTGAAACAGGGGCCAAAAGAAAAAAGGAAAAAGATATCCACTCTATTTAAGATTATTTCTTCTTCTGCAATAAGCTTAGAAACCAGCGAATTGCTGCATCCCGAGAAAAAAAGCTGCTTCCCTGGTCAGCATCATGCGGCAAATTTCAAGCAAATGTGTTCAAACTGAAGAGAAGAGTGTATGATGAAAGCCTTCCTCCGTCAGGCTTACTCTGGTAGCTAATTTAGCTCCAGTCCCAGGCATTAGCAATGATCAATTTCCCTGGCAAGATAACAGAATCCCCGAAGTCCTGCATAGACTTAAAATATGTCTTGTAGCTGAGAGGTATTTTCTCAGTGGGGAAAAGAAGATAATCAAGTCAGAAGGGAACGTTCTCCTTTGAAGGTTATGCTAAAAGAGTTGAGAGAATAGGAGGTGGATCCTACGGAGAGAAAAGAGGGAGAGAAAGAGAGAGAGGGAGAGAAAAATTTTCCTCCTGCTTCGCTGTTTTACTGGCCTTCACCACCAGGTGACTGACTTCGCTTCTCTCTTTCCACAGCCGACACTGAGGGGATTTCTCTCATCTGTCAAAAAGCAACATTTCCTCTCCAGACAAATACTATCGCTGGGTCTTAAAGACTGCCCTCTGTCCGGAATCCACTAGGTGACAAGCATTTTAATTCATTGCGTACGTTGCTTCATCTTCTTCCTGCAGATCTGGGAGGAACATGCCTGTGTGTATCATCCACATGTATTTCAATATATTCACTTTAGATCTCTCCTGCTTTCAGCATCAGATTTTTTAATTTAAAAAAGACTTTTAAAGACAGTGACAGATAAGAATATTAAAGGAAATTTCCTGGAGTGATGCTTTTTGTGATAAAGCAGTCTTTTATTAGAAAATTGTTCTTTACATAGATTCTGACAGGTCAGTGCATTTAACTTGTAGGTTGTAGATTTGGGGAAAGGGTTTGTTTTCTTGTTTTAAATGTCTCTGCAAAAACTTGACTTTTGAAGGGTTTTAAATATTTTTGTATTATTATAACACACAAACTATTGAGACTTAAAGATGTTTACAGATTTGGAAAAGGAGCTGTATAATTACTTTTGTTTCTTCAAAAAAAAAAAAAAAGTCTTTCTTTTTTTAGGATTTAAATATGCACATTCCAGTCTCATGGTCTCTCTCTAACATCATCTCCGTCCTCTCCCTCCCTGAATTCCAGCCACTTGGTCTACTGGTCCACCTGCCAGTACTGGCTCTTTAATTCCCAATCTTGCACCCTCGTTAAGGACAGCTGTCTCTCCCCACAGTTCTTTATAGGTTTCACATTTATGCTTCTGACTAAAGTCACCTGAGCAGAGAAAAATTTTCCTCAGGTGAATCTCTCAGATATTCTCCTTTATCCTCTTGTCGTAGCAGCATTGTTAATTTATCATTATTTAATGTAGGCCGTTATTATCCATTTGTTTGTATGACTCCTCCAGTAGACTATAAACTCTTGAAGGCATGCTCTGGACCGTTCTTATTCACCAAAATATCCCAAGAGCCTAGCAGCTAATAAGCACACAAATGTGCATGGAACAGATAAATATGTGGAAAGAAACCTTTACAGTTAGTACTCTAAGGTCTGAAACCCTGATGACTCCCTCCTCCCCTCCCCAGCACCAGTGGGGCACATCCCAGTTTTTCTCCTTCTACTTTCCAGCTAAGCCTGGAGGCCTCAGCTTTCTCATGCAGCATGCGCAGTTCGTTATTTTAAGCCTAGTCTATTCCATGCACTTGTCTAAGCTTTCTTTTATACTTTGACTTGTGACTACAGCTTTTAAGGTTAACATCAAGTAGCCAAAAGTCCATAATGAGTAGGGCCAAACATCAAATTCTCATGATAAACTTCACGTGCTTATAAGACATAATTATTTTGCATAATATATGATGAAAAATAATAAAGGTTCAGGTTGAGAGTAGATGAACTTATATAAAACTTTCAACTCTAAAAAAGAGCTTCTCTTCTAGAAAGTATCAACAATTCAACATGAATAAAGATAACTACTAGGATGATGCAAAAGTAATGGCGGTTTTTGCCACTGAATGGCAGAAACCACAATAACTTTTGCACCAACCTAATACATAAGTTTTTGAAAGTCAGGTCTTTCCACATGAAATGATTTGAAATTCTCTGTCAACTAGTCATTGCCTAACTTTAGAAAATGGAATAAAACAAGCAAATTTATTTTCAACATATTAGCAAAGCGATATTATTTAAGGTAAGTTTTCAATTTGCAGTTGTGAAAATGTAGTTCAAGGAAGGTATCCGTAAAAATGTTGATGTTTAAATATTATTCAGAAAGGGAAAACTGCAGATAGTTTCTTAATATGACATAATATTATAGTTGAAAGAAAAGATGATATTGTTCTTAACAATTTTATGTGTGTGTATATATATATATATATATAAAATGACTAGCTTTAGTGAATTTTTTTTTTTTTTTTTTTTTTTTTTTGAGACGGAGTCTCGCTCTGTCGCCCAGGCTGGAGTGCAGTGGCACGATCTCAGCTCACTGCAACCTCCACCTCCCGGGTTCACGCCATTCTCCTGCCTCAGCCTCCCGAGTAGCTGGGACTACAGGCACCCGCCACCGTCGCCGGCTAATTTTTTTGTATTTTTAGTAGAGACGGGGTTTCACCGTGTTAGCCAGGATGGTCTCGATTTCCTGACCTCATGATCCGCCCGCCTCGGCCTCCCAAAAGTGCTGGGATTTACAGGCGTGAGCCAGTACGCCAGGCCTATCTTTAGTGAATTTTAAACTATGAAATTATATCCAACATTTGATGTTGACCAGACTGACATTATAAGCCAGTGGTCCCCAGTTGATACGGCTTCTGGGTCCCTACACAAATCTCATCTTGAATTTTCCCTCCCATAATTCCCACATGTTGTGGGAGGGAACTAGTGAGATAATTGAATCTTTGCGGTGGTTTCCCCCATGCTGTTCTTGTGGTAGTGAATAAGTCTCACGAGATCTAGCCTTTTTATAAGGGGAAACCCCTTTTGCTTGGTTCCCATTCTCTCTGACCACCACCGGGTAAGAAGCGCCTTTCGCTTTCCGCCATGATTGTGAGGCCTCCCCAGCCACGCAGAACTGTGAGTCCATTAAACCTCTTGTTCTTTATACATGACCCAGTCTCGGTTATGTCTTTATCATCAGTGTAAAAACGAACTAATACACCAACGATTTTGGCACTAGGGACCGTTTTCATGGAAGACAATTTTTCCACAGATGCATGGCAGAGGATACAGGGGATTGTTTCGGGATGAGACTGTTCCACCTCAGATCATCAGGCATTAGTTAAATTTTCATAAGGAGTGCACACCCTAGATCCTTCGTGTGCACAGTTCACAATAGGGGGGTGCTGCCATGAGAATCTAATGCCCCCACTGATCTGACAGCAGGCAGAGCTCAGGTGGTACTGCTTGCTAACCCACCCACCACTCACCTCCTGCTGTGTGGCCTGGTTCCTAACAGGCCACAGATGGCCAGAGGCTTAGGAGACCCCAGACATAAGCTCTAGAAACAATTAGTGATTTCCAAATCAGTTTCATATTTGGGTGCAATTACATGTCTATGAAGCGAGTGATTTACAAGTCTTTCACTATTTCATGAATTCCCATGCCAACTCATCAGGCTGAATATTTCTAAAACCAAAAAAAAAAATTAGAGTTGATCACAAAATTATGAATTGCTAAAACAGATTTATATAACCTTTTAAGACAATCAGGACTCAGTCCCACTTCATATGACATACGACTAGATGGGACAACTTTCAGAAAATTGAATCATTGTAAAGACATTTGAAATTAAGGCAATGGAAGGATGAGGAAGTGAATTGAGGAAAGGAATATTTTCTAGATGTCCTGAATCACAACTTCAGGACAAAGACAGTTACCCACGGCTGTGGAGGAAATTGTGCTTGCATATAGTAGAGTATGTGAAAGGGGCAAGATTCAATTTTAGCAAAGATGTACAATTCACAGGCAACCTGCAAGAACAATTACAACTCCCGAGCAAGGGGAAGGCAGTGTGGAAACACCTGCAGGTCATGAGATGTTACATTTCAGGGTCATTCGTACCTTAGATACATTCATCAATGTCGCCTACCATCATAAAGTATTAGAGCAAACGTACCCCTGCATTTATGAGCTTTTTTTCTTTAACTGATTTACAGAAGTGGGAAACTTCTAAATACGTATCCTTTTTTCCAGTAGACAATATAATTTTTAATAATCACTATGGCTTAAAAGCACTGGAAGAGTTTTAAATTTTGTAGGCCTTTTTACTTCCCTTGTCTAACTCTCTTGCCAAGTTTACAATTTTATGCATTTATGTGGATTTCCATACTGCACTACATCACATGACCACATTTTATTTCTATTTTCTGAAATTATTAAACAGAATTAATGTATCACGATTCATTAAAATAAAGTAATAACTAATTCACATAGTTGTCACCAGTTTATTTCTAGTGATTAGCATTTGTATCCTCCATATGATCTAAATTCTTGCCTCGGAAAGGGATGATTTCTCAGAAATGTTACTATATATTACATGAGGTTTTTAAAATTATTAAAAAATGCTGAAATACAAATTATTGAGTTGTTTTGACTTTTAATGAGTAAGATATGTAATTGTCAATATGTGCACAGATGAGGAAACACAAATGAGCCATTAACATTGTGATATAGTTATAAAGGGTATCCTTTGGCCTTTCAAAAAAAATTATCACCTGTTATACAGATGTACTTTTTTCTTTTAAAAATGTTGAAATTAAGTTTAAAAAAATTCCGTTAACCTTCAACCCAGATCATGCTTCAACTAAGGAAAACAAAGAAAAGAAAAATAAGATTAGTACCTCAGAGACAAGAGAGGGTAAATTATAAAAAGAATAAAAGGATGCAGACATGCCTGCTTGCAGCCAAAAATAAGTCAGAATGTGGAGTTTAAATTTCCAAAAATTTGAAACTGGAAGCATTTCTCTCTTTCCTTTATAAATTTAATGGACAAAAATATTGGCAAATGTATATTTTTAGTTAAAAATTTTAACCAGCTACTTAGCCATATATGATTTCAAAGGCAGCTCAGGCATGAGAATACATATGCTTTGTATAGCATAGATTATAGTGGTCTATAAAAGATAATGAGGATCTGTTTTGCAGAATTTAAAGAGAATAGTGATTAATACTTCCAGTCTTAGAAGCATCAAAAAAACACCTTTATTTATTTATTTATTGAGACAGAGTCTCGCTCTGTTGCTAGGCTGGAGTACAGTGGTGTGATCTCGGCTCACTGCAACCTCCGTCTCTCGGGTTCAAGCGATTCTCTTGCCTCAGCCTCCCAAATAGCTAGGACTACAGGCGTATGCCACCATACCTGGCTTTATTTTTTTGTATTTTTAGTAGAGACGGGGTTTCGCCATGTTGGCCAGGCTGGTCTAATAGTAAAGTTCTTCACCTGAAGGTGCATAAAAATTCTTTAGAGGTGTATTTTATTTGGTGTATGGTCGGAGTTTTAGAGCTAAATATTTCTGGACATTTGACAATTTTTTCCTATTTGTGCTTGTAAATTTGCAATGTGATGCTTTATGATGTGGGCTGCATGTTTCTCTTTCGTTTTATTACCGTGTTATAGCCTAACTGCTATGCATTTCTTGTTAGCTTTAATTCAAGTTTCCATCACGCTATTTGCAGTCTGTGTGTAGATTTGTTCTTATAATCTGCAGGAAGTTTAGCTTTTCTCAGGGCGGGGGCAGGGGTGTTAAATCTTCAAACTATAATTAGCAATGTTCATGACTGTGAACTCCAATAAATAGTGGTTTTTGACCGGGCATGGTGGCTCACGTCTGCAATCCCAGCACTTTGGGAGGCCAAGGGGCCACTGCACTCCAACGTGGGTGACAGAGTGAGACCCATCTCAATAAAATAATAATAATAATAATAGTGGGCCCAGCACTGTGGCTCATGCCAGTTATCCCAGCACTTTAGGAGGCTAAGGCAGGTGGATCACTTGAGGTCAGGAGTTCAAGACCAGCCTGGCCAGCATGGTGAAACCGTATCTCTACTTAAAAAAAAAAAAAAAAAAAAAAAAAAGCTGGGCATGGTGGCAGGTGCCTGTAATCCCAGCTACTGGGGAGGCTGAGGTAAGAGGATCACTTCAACCTGGGAAGCAGAGGTTGCAGTGAGTCGAAGTCATGCCACTACACTCCAGCCTGGGCAACAGAACAAGACTGTCTCCAAAAAAAAAAAAAAAAAAAGAAAAAGTCAAACCAAAAAACAGCAACAAAAATTGTGACCTTACTATTAGAAAAAAGGAAAGCTTTTTTATACCATTTCATACTGACGGTATAAGTTGGCTCATTTCTGTTTAATATCAGCTCGATTATTCAGCAACATTAATCTCTATAATAGGCTTAATATTAATTTTTTGTGAGACAGAGTCTTGCTCTGTCTCCAATCTGGAGTGCAGTGGCGTGATGTCAGCTAACTGCCACCTCTGCCTCCCAGGTCCAAGCGATTCTCCTGCCTCAGTCTCCTGAGTAACTGAGATTACAGGTGCTTGCCACCAAGCCCAGGTAATTTTTTTTATTTTTAGTAGAAACAGGGTTTTGCCATATTGTTCAGAGTGCTGTTGAACTCCTGACCTCAGGAGATCCACCCATCTCAGCCTCCCAAAGTGCTGGGATTACAGGCATGAGCCACTGGAGTTTTTTAAACTAAGCTTTTGAAAGGAAAGTTACTTTTCTGGGAATATTTTTTTTTTATTTTAGCAGAAGAACCTAAAACTGTTATATCATCCCCCAACACGTGCAGAAATGATAAACCAGTGCAATAACAACAACAATAAAACCTTTATGAACTGTAAGCCTTTCCACGGGTTCTACTGGCATCAGTCCTGCAAGAAATGGAGTAGAAGGAGGGGCAGGACTGAGATATGAAGACAGAGGGGAAAAAACTGTAATTGATACTAAAAGAAAGATCTTAATAACCAGGAAGAACTGAAAGTAGTATTGGCTTTGAGTGGAGTATTTTTGCAGCAGCAAAAATAAAATCTAGGGAATTTGTAAGAAAAATACTTAAGGCGATTAAATTCTAAAACAGTACTCTTACTTTCAGCTGTCTTCTATTTTGGAAATTTTCCTAGTCTGAGGATGACAATGAATGATAGCATAAAACAGAAAATGGGCCGGGCGCAGTTGCTCACGCCTGTAATCCCAGCACTTTGGGAGGCCGAGGCGGGTGGATCACGAGGTCAGGAGATCGAGACCATCCTGGCAAACACGGTGAAACCTCGTCTCTACTAAAAATACAAAAAAATTAGCCAGGCGTGGTGGCAGGTGCCTATAGTCTCAGCTTTTCGGGAGGCTGAGGCAGGAGAATGGCGTGAACCCAGGAGGTGGAGCTTGCAGTGAGCTGAGATCGTGCTGCTGCACTCCAGCCTGGTGACAGAGCGAGACTTCGTCTCAAAAAAAAAAAAAAAAAAAAAAAAAAAAAAAAAAAAAAAAAAGATTTCTGTTTCTGGTCTGTTTAAGTAATTGATTAAATATAAAATTGAATTCTAAAGATGTCATAACTAGATAATAATAATGAAATTTTCATTGAGTCTTCTTCAGCCCTGTCTTATTTGGGGGAGTGGGGTGGGATAGGGTCCAAAAACTTGCCAAACTTAAATGTTAAAGAGTATTTGTTGGTGGTCAGTTTCTTGTCATCATCAATATGTACTATTGCCATGGACATTTAGTAATGTTGACAATTTTCTCTAAGAGAATTTTATTATTTTGGTAATTGTTATATATTCTTACTGTATATGAATTTATTTGAAATCCTCCAAGGACATAGAATGAAAAGTAAAAGAAGTTATAATATTGTGTTTTGTAAAACTGTCGTTGACTCACTTATAAGCGGTGCTAAACAGTGGGTAGGCACGGACGTATGGACTGGGATGATAAACACTGGAGACTCCAAAAAGTGTGAGGGCGAGGAGGAGGTGAGGCTTGAAAAATCACCTATTGGGTACGATGTTAATTATTCAAGTGATAGGTTCACTAAAAGCCCAGACCTCATCACTTCACAATATATGCATCTAAGAAGTCTGTACTTCTACCCTCTAAATCTATAAAAATGAAAATACTGTTAAGAAAATTGGGGGGGGGGGACACTCATTGATTTGCTTAAAAAAAAAGTCAGAAAGGCAAAATGAAGGATCATGGAGATGTGAGTTGACTGGGATCATCTATCTTGCATGACAAACTATGTCTACGTCCAGTGGTCACAAATTGCTTCATGAGCCGTGGTGACATGGAATCCCCATGCAGTGTGATACTGCCTGGGTTCCTTTCACACTCTGCCCATTGGTGACTATTTTGAGGAGATCGAGGTAGGGAGCATGTATTTGAGTTTCTTAAAGCCTAACTATGTGTAACGATTTTGTTCCATAAACTGATAAGCTCTTGATACTGAACCGAGAGTACCTGCCCCACAAACTGCAGCGTGACTAATGCCTTACATCAGAATCACAAGCAGTTTGCTAAAGAGCCCAGCAACATCTCTATTTGTCTCAATTAAAATTCAAATTGGATATATTTTGGCAAAAACTTCTAGGCAGGAAAGAGTTCATTTCCACCATGTGGCCTTGTGGCTTCTTTCCTTATTATCTTTTTTTCTTTCTTTCGTTATCATTCAACTTTTCCTGCTCTGAATGCAGTCAGCTCTACCTCCCTAAGATTTGACTTTTTTTTCCCTGGTGCTCCTCAAAATATATCAAGATTACAAACTTAATATGGCTTGGCTCTGTGTCCCCACCCAAATCTCATTTTGAATTGTATTCCCATAATTTCCATGTGTTGTTGAAGGGACCTGGTGGGAGATAATTTGAATCATGGGGACGGTTTCCCCATACTGTTCTCACAGTAGTGAATAAGTCTCACGAGATCTGATGGTTTTATCAGGAGTTTCCGCTTTTGCATGTTCTTCATTTTCTCTTGCCACTGCCATGTAAAAATTGATTTTTGCCTCCCACCATGATTCTGAGGCCTCCCCAACCATGTGGAACTATAAGTCCAATTAAACTTCTTTTTCTTCCCAGTCGTGGGTATGTCTTTATCAGCAGCGTGAAAATTGGCTAATACGGTAAATTGTTACCAGGAGTGGGGCATTGCTGAAAAGATACCCAAATATGTGGAAGAGACTTTGGAACTGGGTAACAGGCAGAGGTTGGAATAGTTTGGAGGACTCAGAAGAAGACAGGAAAATGTGGGAAAGTTTGAAAATTCCTGGAGACTTGTTGAATGGCTTTGCCCAAAATACTAATAGCAATGTGAACAATAAGGTCCAGACTGAGGTGTTCTTAGATGGAGATGAGGAACTTTCTGGGAACTGGAACAAAGGTGACTCTTGTTATGTTTTAGCCAAGAGAATGGTGGCATTTTGTCGATGCCCTAGAGATTTGTAGAAATTGGAACTTGAAAGAGATGAATTAGGGTATCTGGTGGAAGAAATTTCTCAGCAGCAAAGCATTCAAGAGGCAACTTGGGTGCTGTTAAAGGCATTCAGTTTTAGAATGGAAAAAGAGCATAAAAGTTTGGAAAATTTGCATCCCGACTATACAGTAGAAAAGAAAAACCCACTTTCTGGGGAGAAATTCAAGCCAGCTGCAGAAATTTGCATAAGTAGCAAGGAGTCTAATGTTAATCCCCAAGACCATGGGGAAAATGTCTCCGGGCCATGTCAGAGATCTTCATGGCAGCCCCTCTCATCACAGCCCCAGAGGAAAGAGTGGTTTTATGGACCTGGCCCAGGTTCCCATGCTGTGTGCAGCCTATGTACTTGGCGCCCTGTGTCCCAGTCCCTAACCTTGGCAGCTTCCCTGTGGTGTTGAGCCTGTGGGTACACAGAAGTCAAGAATTGAGGTTTGGGAACCTCCACCTAGATTTCAGAAGTTGTATGGAAATGCCTGGATGCTCAGGCAAAGGTTTGCTGCAGGGGCGGGGGCCTCATGGAGAACCTCTGCTAGGGCAGTGCAGAAGGGAATTGTGGGGTTGGAGCCTTCACACACAGTCCGGAATGGGGCACTGCCTAGTGGAGCTGTGAGAAAAGGGCCATTGTCCTCCAGACCCCAGAATGGTAGATCCACTGACAGTTTGCACCATGTACCTGGAAAAGTTGCAAACACTCAATGCCAGCCGTGAAAGCAGATGTGAGGGAGGCCGTACCCTGCAAAGCCACAAGGGCGGAGCTGCCCGAGACCATGGGAACCCACCTCTGGCATCAGCGTGACCTGGATGTGAGACCTGAGTCAAAGGAGATCATTTTGTAGCTGTAAAGTTTGACTGCGCTGCTGGATTTCAGACTTGCATGGGCCCTTTAACCCCTTTGTTTTGGCCAATTTCTCCCATTTGGAACAGCTGTATTTACCTAATACCTGTGCCACCATTGAATCTGGGAAGTAACTAGCTTGCTTTTGATTTTACAGGCTCATAGGTGGAAGGGACTTGCCTTGTCTCAGATAAGACTTTGGATTGTGGGCTTTTGGGTTAATGCTAAAATGAGTTAAGACTTTTGAGGACTATTGGGAAGGCATGATTGGTTTTGAAATTTAAGGCCATGATATTTGGAGGGTCCAGCGGCAGAATGATATGGTTTGGCTCTGTGTCCCCACCCAAATCTCATTTTGAATTCTCTTCCCATAATTCCCACGTGTTGTGGGAAGGATCCATTGGGAGGTAATTTGAATCATGGCGACAGTTTCCCCCGTACTGTTCTAATGGTGGTGAATAAGTCTCACGAGATCTGATGGTTTTGTCAGGGGTTTCTGCTTTTGCATCATACTCATTTTCTGTTGCTGCTGCCATGTAAGAAGTGACTTTTCCCTCCCACCATGATTCAGGGGCCTCCCCAGCCATGTGGAACTGTAAGTCCAATTAAACCTCTTTTTCTTTCCGATCTTGAGTATGTCTTTATCAGTAGCACGAAAATGGACTAATACAAAACTCTTCTCCTCTTCAAAGGCGATGATTTTCTAAATGAATGTTCACATGAGTGGAATTTCTAAAAATCATAAATTGAACATGTGAGTGTCTTTATCTGTGATTAAGCCCTTTTTGTTTTGATTTGTAAAGCACATATGGACAACGTGCATGTTTATTACAGGTCTGAACATTACAGACAGAATGAAACATTTTTATGGATTTTTATTTTGATAATACATTTTAGAAGCAGTCTCAGTATATAGTGAATTGCAACTCATGTTGTAAAATCACCTTCATAATTCCTTATTACTATATTTTTATTTTTCACATGGTACTATTGTAAACTTAAGTTTCTACCTGTTTTATAGAAAACAGCAATATATAAATTTTCTATATTTTCATTAAAAACTAATTTCAGAAAAGTACATTTTTCAAAGGTGTTTTATAAATGTTTGTACATTGAGTACCTATAAAAATGGAGAAGTATTGTTTTTAAATTTCTGCCTACATTCGACTTAGCCCTGAATTACCAAATGCAATTTCTATCCATAATTATATGCCCAACAAACTTAACTGTTATGTGTAACATAAGAACTTGACTCAAAGATGACATTTTTATAGTTCCAGAAATAAACTATTACTTTTTTCTTTTATGATTAAAAACAAGAACATGCCTTCTTAACTTTAATCAACTTACTTGAATGTTCTTTAAAAACAAAAAAGGTAAAATTTTGGCAAAGTAATATTAAGAATGTTGAGACCACTAATTGAACAGAATCTTTATAACAACTGTGTGATTCAGGTTAATCAGTAACATTATTGAAAATCAATATGCTTGAAACCACACAGTTTTAAGAAGTGTAAGCTACTAAGCACATAGATTTTACAATATAATCAATAGCAGACAATGGAAAAAGCCAAACACCTCTTCTAGACAATCATAAAGGACATATACGAGGTGCCATAATCCAGTTTTAAGTGTATAATCAAGGACTGACAAAATCTCAACCTTTGCTTTAGGATTTCAGGTGTAGAAAAATGTGTTCATATTATTTTTACTCCCTCAAAACTTTTAATGTGGAATATGGTGGAAAGATAACTAAAATAGAAATCAGGAGAAATAGATTATTGTCTTGGCTTTGTACTTATTAATTTGTGACTTTATGACTAGTCTTACTTCACGTTTCTATAAAATAATGAGGTTCTCTTAGGCTTCTATAAATTAATGAGCCACATAGAAATTAGAAGAGTTATAATTACTTTATATCATGCTTTTTAAAAGATATTGAGTTAAATTAAAAAATACATGTAAAGTACATTACCACAAAGCCTATTATGTTATAGATACTCAATAGATGTTAGTATATTTCCCTTTAAAAAACCTTCTCATTCTAAAAATCTATGATAAACTGTCATTTCCTCACAGGTTCTCACTAAATAAAAATATACCAACTATTAAGAGTTGCTACCTTTACTGGTAGGATTATTGTGAATTTTTGTTTTCCAAATTTTCTACAATCTGCATATATTAAGTGGATTAATAATATCAATTGAACACAGATACCATAAAGAACACATACTTCAAACTGGGAGGAGATATTTGCAAGATATATAGCAGACAAAGAGTTAGTAACTATGTGTGTTGGTAGGGGGAGAGAGAGGTCACAAAGAACCTAACAAAAAAAAAAATGAGTAAAAGACTTGCACAAGTGTATCATGGAAGAAGTTAACCAAAGAGTCAATAAGCATATGTCCATTCTCATTAGTTACTCAGGAAAATTCAAATTAAATCTGTGTTCAATATTTTATACCACTCTATTGGCAAAAATGTTTAAATCTGACAACAGAAAGTGTTGGGGAGAATATGAAGCCACTAGAATACTTTCATAGTGTACTCATGTGACTATACATTGATTCAACAATAATTGTAAAGTTTCATTTTCTAGTAAATTTGGACCTACTCATAGCCTGTGATCCAGCAAGTCTACTCATAAGTCAACATAAATTATACTAGTTATAGCAAACAACACTCAAACTTCAGTGTCTTACTGCAACAAAGTTCTATTTCTTGCTCATATCACATACTGATGTAGCAAGAGTTCTACTCCACACAGTTACTCAATCTAGTAGTTATTCTGAGTCTTGAGACTTCTCCTGGATTACCTTCACCCAGTCAGGAGACAAGGGTAAAGAATAAATGAGGAGTAGGGAATTTTATGCAATAGACCTGGAAGTGGTTATACATCACCCCCTTCAAGATTCTATCAGCCTAAACTTAGTCAAATGGCTTGACCTAACTGTAGGGGATACTGGATAAGGTAGTGGAGTTTTGTAGAGAGAAGGGACAGGAGAATATGGATACTGATGAGCATTAGCAATCTCTGTCACAATTGATCCTTTTGGTCACCAAATAGCTTCTTGCTTCCTTATTAACCACAAATAGAAGGCAGCACTGTCTTCCCAAGGAAGACCAACTCATCTGAACACTTTATCAAGCTCAGTGTCTAGGATCTCTGGCTTACGTGCAATCTTCTCCAGATATGGTCCTCAGAGTCCAGTCACATGGAAATTTAAAAGACAATCAACTTTCTCCAAAACTCCCACATGTAAATGTGCAACAATGACAAGATAGCAGTAAGAAATCATGCCTGTTAAGAAAGAGGAAGAACTGGAGACGCCCAGTATTCAGTGACCTAGAGCCATTAGGAAGAACCCTTAAAAGACACTGCACAGATCCCTTATCCTGAAAGTAGAGTGTTCCTCGATTTGACCCTGATGTTAGCAGGCAGAACTCTCCCATCCAATGCTGTTTTACCTCCATGCTCTGGAACCTTATTTCATGTTAACCATCCTCCTTGCCCACATTTGAAATGAGTGTTGGAGAGTAGGCTTTGCTCAGAGTCTGGAAAACTTTTGCAAGCCATTCCCTGCTGAAGTTAGCTTGCAAGTGTGTTAGTTCACTAGGATTGCCATAAAAAGGCACCACAGACTGTGTGGCTTGAACAACAGAAATTGATGTTCTCACAGTTCTGGAGCTAGAAATCAAGGATCAAGATGCCAGCAGGTTTGGTTTCTTACTGGACTTGCAGGTAGCTGCCTTCTCACTGTGTCACTGACCTTTCCTCTGTGTGTGCACCTCCATGATGTCTCTTTGCGTGTCCATATTTCCTCTTCTTACAAGCACTCTAGTCAGATTGAATTAGCCCTGAACGAAAGGTCTCATTTTGACCTAAACGCATCTGCTAAGTCCCTATCTCTGAATATAGTCTCATTATGCATTGCTGGGGTTCGATTTCAACATGTGAATTTTGGGGGCGGGGGTACAATACAGCCCACATCAGGAGTCCAAATGTTGTTTAGCAGTTGGAATATCCAATATTAAAGTTAGTTTCTTTGGCAGTGAAATTCCCTCAAGATAGGAGTGGGCATATGATCTATTTGTTTTTGTTTAATTTTATGTATCAGTGACCACACCCAAATTTCTTTCCTAGAATTCTTAGACATGCTTTATTTATTTGCTTACTATTCAATGCCTCCTTTGCTAAACTAATGGGTGATTATGTGATGACATGGGACAGTAGGCTTGGGAGGCAGACACTCATCTCCATTTCCCCCTGAATCTGACTTTTATTAAACAGATTTTTTACTGTCCCTTTGCCATGCACAGCTTCTTAGACGTTTTCTCTCTTCCCTTATGGGTTCTAGAAGAACTGATAACTCCACCTTTGTGGTGTCCTAAGTTTCTAGACTGGCTCTGTTTCCACTGTTTTCCCTCTTAAATATTATTCTTATAAAACCTTTTATTTTCTACTTTTAAATTTTACTATAATACCTATAATAAAAGACACCTAATTGTAGCAAACCCACTGTAAACATTCTCTTTTCTAATCTTCTTGAGCTGAAAGTTCAGCAGGTGAGTGATCTGCCTTCCAAGTTATCAATAGCAACCATCTTACTAGATTCTTGCCATGCTGTTACAGGGATCTCCAACCCTTTTTTCTTTTTTTCTTTTTTTTGAGACGGAATCTCACCCTGTCGTTCAGGCTGGAGTGCAGTGGCACAATATCAGCTCACTGCAACCTCCGCCTCCCAGGTTCAAATGATTCTCCTACTTCAGCCTCCTGAGTAGCTGGGATTACAGGCGCCTGCCAACACGCCTAGCTAACTTTTGTATTTTTAGTAGAGATGGGGTTTCACCATGTTGGCCAGGCTGATCTCGAACTCCTGACCTCGTGATCTGCCCGCCTCGGCCGCCCAAAGTGCTGGGATTACAGACGTTAGCCACTGCGCCCGGCCAGATCTCCAGCCTTTAAAGCTTTGATATTTGATCCCTTGCTATGGTGACTGCTGAGCCAATGCCACATGTGAGGTCTTTCTGGTTAGGAGATAAGGAAAGAGAATGAGGATGGGATTTCTGGAAATAAGCCTGGAAGTGGCATACATCACTTCTCTTCACATTGCCTTGACCACAAGGGAATCACACAGCCCCATCTAGTTGCAGAGGAGGCTTAGAAATGCGGTACTGGTGCATGGCTTGAAAGGAGAGGAGAACATGTGAGCACAGGCATTCTCTAACACAAGACCTTAGAGAAGCTTTTGCTTATTCATTGGTTGTAGTCAAGACAAAACAAACAAAAAGCCGGAAAAAATAACTCAAGTATACATTAACACAAGAATGGATACATACATATATACACACCTACATAGTCACATTATATATACTTAAGCACAAAATCATGCAAAACTAAATAAAATATTAAGATGGTTAATATTTAATTATATAAGCATCTGTTGTAAAATTATCAAAAAATTCAAAGGGTTAGAAGATGTATGTGATGGGCACATTTCTTCATACCATCTCATGGAATCCGAGTTATTTAAAACTGGGAAGAGACCGTTAAGATAGTGTAGGTTAATTCTCATTTTACAGGAAAAAAAAAAGATGCATACAAAAATACAACTGTCTAAAGAAGATAGCACCATATGCAAAATTAGAACCTCTCCAAGGAGAGAATAAGAAATATTGAAATGGGGCACTATCTCAAAAGATACCAATATACGTATGTGATGGCAGCAAAAATAAGAGAAATTGTGGAATTAATGAGCTTACTATTTATAAAATGATGATTTTTCACATGTAGGAAATGTGCCTATGTTCTCTACAAATAAGTCTATTTTTCGCCCTTTCGTGTTGCATCTGTAACTTATTTAGAAGACTCCTTATTTACTTTCAGTGTTCATCACTTTCTTGCTCCAATTACAAACTGAATATTATTAAATTTTATTACTATTAATAGCTCATCATTGGCAGATTTTTCTACTCAATTTTTAAGGAAGTAATAGCAATTTTTTTTATGTTATGGAATAAATACTGTTACAAAATATGGCATAAGCACAGCCATTTAACCATACCGGAATTTCCTCTTCTAAGCTCGGATAGTAGCATTTTATGTGTTCTCATCTCTCTGCCAGGGTTTTAAACTGGTGCCCACTTGTCTAGCGTAACACCTTGCACAGAGTAAAAGTTACATAATTATTTTTGGAGTAAGGGAATTTTTACTGATGGACAATCTCTCCCTCTCTCCCCACCATTACACACATACACATACACACACACACACACACACACACACACACACACACACAGAGTTACAATGGCTGATTGTTAACTTAAAGTCCTTATGGTTTACTTTTGTGTGTTTGACTTTGGGAATATAGATGTAGTCAGACATCTTTTGATGACAAATATGAGAAAACCTAGATATTTATTACATTATTCAGTATTTTGTATTATTACTATGACAATGTGATATTAGTCGGGGTGGGGTGGCTTCATTTCACAAATTATGCTTAAAAACTTAAAAAGCATGCCTTGTCACAGCTTGGTCAAATCACACTGAGTCCCATGGGATTGGCAGGGAAAGGGCAGAGCAATGG
This sequence comes from Macaca nemestrina, assembly GCF_043159975.1. Classification (NCBI taxonomy): domain Eukaryota; kingdom Metazoa; phylum Chordata; class Mammalia; order Primates; family Cercopithecidae; genus Macaca; species Macaca nemestrina. The sequence goes on along the minus strand of NC_092132.1, from coordinate 139,373,425 downwards.
CAAAAGTTTCTAGTTTCAAACACTCTTCTCTAAGACAGGAAGGGGGAATGAGGGAAGTTGTTCCAGGAATATCAGACTACCAAGAGCATCAGTAGAAGAGCATCATGAGAACAGCTCACCAGAAAGGACCCTGAGGCTAAGCCAGTGAAGGCAAGGCAAAAATTCTAAGTGGAAGTATCATGCACGGAACAGAGATGTGGCCTCTAGATTCCAGATCCCCCATTAGGAACTCTGGACTTGAGGGGAGTTACTTCATTTTCTATGGCACGATGTTTTAATCTGTAAATTGAGGCTTTTGTGAAAATTAATAAATTCCAAGTACTTAGAACAATCATGGGCACCTGGTAAGCAATGGATAAATGTAAGCCTTTATCAACCCGATAATAAAATATTTTGTCATCAACCTGATCATAAAATAAAGGTTTTTATTATCGTCATTATTATTGCTAACCCAGGCACCACAGGCCCAGGAGTCAGTGGTAAATCCAGAGACTGGGCGTCAATGTGGTTGGTTGAATATCTGACTCCTAATGGAACTGAGATGAATGATCAACAGAGGATAAGATACACATGTGGAGAAGGGATGGTCCTTGGACAAGAGATTTAAGTGAATAAGGAACATTTTAATTGTTACTGCATGCTTTTGTCTTTCTGATTTGACACCGCCTCATTGGGCTGGGAAAGGTGCTTTAAGTGTTTACAACTTAGGGGGATATTATTCAAATGGACTTGCATTTTCTTGCTGTCACTGTTATTGGGCTTTCTAATATGCAAACATACATATATTTTTTGTTGATGTATCTCTCTGTTGGCCAAACCAATAGCCCCTTGCAATATCTGGATAATATTATGGAGTGACTGAGAAAAATTCTATTTTGTTTACTTTGCTTTTCAGAGATTAAATGCTTTCAAAATGAAATTGTATTTCCCTTTTTCAAGTTTTAATAACAGTGAGAGAATTTAGATTTTCTCTAGTGGAATGATTGAAAAAGACACTGTTGATGATCTACTCACAATTCATTAAATGGGAACCCAGAGGATGCTATGTACCATGAGGTAATCATAATTTTAGGGAATTCCTATTCGTTAAATGTATCAAGAGTAATATTTTAAAAGGGCAATTTTAAAAGTAAAGTAAAATCCAGATGTATCTGATTTCCTTTGTTAGCTACATTACTACCCACTTATTCTCGTGTGAGTAACCAGTGTTGTTTCTTCATGCTAATAGTAAATAACTTATGCCAGAAAGAGAACTTTCATTTTTTAGAGCGAAGTTTGAAAAGTTGTTCAAAATGAAAATTTTATCATGTTAGCTTTAAAAATAAGAGTAAGAAGCATAATTAGGAAGGAGTAAATATTATTAAATGTATTTAATACACACATAATATTATAATCGTATTATGAAAAGGCAAAACTATGAATATAAAGGATTTGGTGTTACTGTTTTATTCACAAAGAGATAGCTTAAGTGTAATGATATATTCCAGTGAAAATAACCAAATTCCTAATATTCTATAGCAATATAACTTTAACAACTGCTATTATTGGTTTAATTTGCATAATTTCATATCCAATTTCAGCTTTTCATATAATGTGTTCTTATTTAGACAGGTTAATTAAATTTTCTTATTCAAAGACAAACATAAAAGCCTAGTGCAGTGACTCATGCCTATAGTCCCAGTGCTTTGGGAGGTCAACGCAGGAGGATCACTTGAGCCTAGCAGTTCGAGAAAAGCCTGGACAACACAGCAAGACCCCATCTCTACAAAAAATTTTTAAAAATTAGCCAGGTGTGATGGCACGTGCCTGTAGTCCCAGCTACTCAGGAGGCTGAAGCAAGAGGATCGCTTGAGCCCAGGAGGTTGAGGATACAGGGAGCTATGATCATGCCACAGCACTCCAACCTGGGTGATAGAGTAAGACCCTGTCTCTAAAAACAACAATACAAAGACAAAAAATAGAAAGAGGAAAGCATCTCTCACAGAATATCAGCCCACATAGGACTTTCCTTGTTACTGTACCATGTAGGTTTATAGTACACAAAGGAGCAGCTTGAGATGTAAGGTCACATCTGCAGTAAGGGGTGAAAGTCATTTTAGCATCAAGAACAGAGTTAACAGTTTTTAGCCCTAGCTCCACAAAACTAGGTATGCAAATGTGGCTATTGATGTTCATCTCTTCGAATTTCAATTTCACAATATAAACCTGCAAAATAAGGATATTACCTCTCTTCTGGGGTTATATTTTTGAGGCTGAAATGAGATGATTGAGATACAGTTATTAACAAATATACACTGGCACGTAGTAGTAGATAAGTATGCTATAAAATGTATGACTACTATCATTTTTGTTACTTTAGCAGCGGTAGTAGTCATTTTAAAAGATGGATACAAACTTAAAAGTAGGAGAGGAAAAAGGAGGATTTAAGGCCTGTGAATATGAAGCCCTTGTTTTCCTGGTTATCTCACTGGGGGCTAAAATGAGGATCTACATGTCAGCTATAACACAGTTATTCTCTTCATCTGCTTTCTGAACACCCTAAATCCTTCATCTCGGTTTCTCGGGTAATGCTTTTGGGAATACCACGGAGATGCCTCTGGTCTCCACAGATGAGTTTGCAGATAATTACATGGAATGGGTCTTGTCTCCCTCCGCAGCACCCCTGGGGTGTCTGTTGTGTGTGTCAAGAGCTATGCTTCCAGTGTCCTCTGACCAGATCGCCACTGAGCATCCCCCAAGGTGACTCCACTGTTCACAAGCCCTGCCAATGTCAAGACCACTCCTGCCAAGCCTACTGATGTCTGCACTGAGGCTGCAGAGCCCAGTCAAGAGTGCTGATGCCTCCAGGACACAGCCCAAAGTCACAAAGGGCTAGAACTGTGCCAGGGACTGGCTCTGAATTTGGCCCAGCTTCCAATAGATACCTGGATTCCCCAAACACTGACTGAGTGACTCCTACGTGTGAGGCATTTTCCTTGACTTTTTTCCTTTTTTACTATAGCATGCTCAAGTGGCGATTTTTGTTGTACTTCATAATTACCAAGAGACTGGTGAGTAGAAGGTGATCTATTAGATGGTTTTTAACGCATAAAATGGGATAATCTTTTCTTTACTTAAAGGCAATGAAAATATAATTATGTGTTTCTGTAAGATAATTGCAAAAGAAAACAATTTTAGGAATGATCATATTAAAAACAAAAAGAATTCTCGAGGAGAGAAAAATTAGAAAACTATAGATATGTATTTTTAATTTTTTATTGATTCAACTTCAGGGAAATAAATAAAACACTCTAGAAATAATCCTCTTGCGAAGCAGATATTCTCTTAGTAAGTAAAATGCAAGAGTCAATACTCAAGAAGAGATTCGCATCATTGGTTTATAAATCTGCTTTTAGTCCAACTCTTCTTTTTTTGGGCCTCAGTGGCACTTCTTAGTTCAATTTAAACAGTAAGCCCTTTACCATTGCTTCAGTAATTGAAAATCGCATAATGAGTTTTACTAATGCTTTTCTGCATTTTTGGTCAACAACAACCCTTCTATTTCAGTACTCTGCTTTTCAACTCCATCTACGAATTCATTTACCTCTAAAACCATTATTACTTTATTTCCTCCTGTGGCAGAGAATCATGTATTTCTCTTGCTGTCTGGAGTTAATTAATCTCTGTACTTGTGTTGTGGTTTATTTTCCTTTTTCAAGCAGAATTTTCGGACTCTTCTCTTTTATATTTTCAAGCTCTTTCTGTTCATAGGTTATACAAAGATACAAGTCTTTGTACCTTTGAACATATAAAAAATTTTAAATCCTATGATTCCTCTGTGTCCAACTTCCCTTCCCAGTCAAGCACTTAGAAATAATTTTGTAAATTCCCTTCCTCCAATTGCTCATTTTCCATTCTCTCTGCAATCCCTTATAATCTAAGCTCCAGAAGGAGAGCAGACAACAATAATGAAATGACTCTCAAATCCACTGGCTACTTTTTGGCTTTTACTTAATATTTCTGCACTTTTTAATTGAATCAATCTCTCTCCCTCTCCTCTCCTCTCCTCTCCTCTCTCCTCTTCTCTCCTCCCCTCCCCTCCCTTCCCCTCCCTTCCCCTCCTCTCTCTCTCTCTCTCTCTGTCTCCCTGCACTGGCTCTCTTATTTCATCTACCTTCTCAGTCTAGACAATCCTTCTCATTACCTTTGTAGGTTCATCTACTTCTGTCTTTCCCTTAAAAGTTGATCCATCCAAGTCAACACCACAACCTTCTTTCTAAAATGCAAATCAAATGTAACTCTTTCTTTTAAATTAAAGTTGCTTCCCATTGCCTACAAAGCTTACTTTTTCAGCTTTACATTCTACTCTATAAATCCAACTCTCCACTCTCTATCAGACCCATAATCATGTTTGCAATATGCCAGAACTTTTCACGCTTCAGGGCTTGTGCACGTTGTTTCCACTGCCTGAGATATTTCTGCGATAGGCCTAGCATATTTGCTTTTGGTCAGCAACTATTCATTAAGCATCTATAATACACAAGAAAACATGCTGGGCACCAAAAAAGCAAGGAGAATGACCATGTGTCCTACTTTTAGTACAAGCCATCTCATAGCCTTAGCAAGGGACATGTTTTATGTGCTATCATATCTGACTTTATTAGCCATTCCTTTAAAACTTTTTGATGGTTTCCCATTATGTTCCACTTCTAATACCATTCACAAGGCTGTCATAAACCACATAACTTCCTCTGCCCTTTCTGCTTTTGCAGGTTTTCATTCCACACCTGTCTCTAATACATGTTCAAAAAAGTCAAGAAATATGCTTTCTTCACCCTATAAGTCCATACGTTGACAGCTCATGAAAGCATATCCTTTCTATAGTCTTCTCAAATTAAAGAATAAGAACTATATGACACTGAAATATAGCAAAAAGTACATGAAATTTTCAGGACTGAACTTTCTGAACTGCGACCAATTATATATTTATTACTCACAACTTTTGTTCCCCAAACCGTAGGCACACATACATTCCAAATATACCTATTTTTAAAGAGGGATATATACACTATAAATTGTTATTTTTACATAATTTCAGGTCTCATTTTATCTCTTCCTTGTGTGTAAGACAATGTGACAAAGATTGATAATGCAATCTTTGTCACTATCAGCTGTTCCTTTCTTTAACTTTTCTTCTTCTTTAACATTTGATTTTCCTCTTACCTTTCCAAACTCAGCTTCTCACTCTCCTTTGTAGGTCTCACTTTACCAGCCTTTGAAGTTGCTGTTATCAGTGTTTTTTCTTTGCATATCTAGGTCCCCTTTACATTACCCCTCTCTGAAAATGTCATCCAAAGCATAACTTCGATTATTACACAGATAGTAATGAAACCCGTATTTTTATCTGCACATCAGATCTTTCATGCTTTGGATTTATATAATCTTACTTAGCATCCACCCTTGAACACACCACCAGTACCTTGTATACAACATAGACAGAAATATATCTACATATTCATCTTCTAAATTTGTTTATTTCCCTGCATTCCTAATCTCAATTTAGAAGTAATCATTCTCATATGTTTCTCCTTCATGTTCCACCATCCAATTAATTTTCCAATACTTTTTAATATTTTTTCTAGGCACATTTCTCCAAATTTTATCCTTGAACCATTTTCTTGCTGGCCACTCTCCAATCTGATTTCTTTTCTACTACCAGGGTTATGTATCTCACAATTCTACTTATTAAGTGCAAAATCTATGACTTAGTGAGAATCACTTTCCCTAGCAGAAGGCCTGGGACATAGAATTAGCACAGCATAAAGCCTTGGTCATTCATTCATTCAACAACAATACAATGAGTAACTACTATTTTCAAGGCACTATTCTAGATGCTCTGGATATATCAGTATCAGAGACCTGAAGTTTACATTCTAGCAAGGGTCAACAGAGAATAAATAATAAGGAAAATAAATAAGTAAATTACTAGCATGTTAGAAAATGATACGTGACACAGAAATAAGAAAAGGAAGCTCAAATGAATGGGGTCGAGGAAAACCAGGGGTGGACAAGTTGGAAACTGTCAAGGTAGCCCTGTGCAGGTAGAATTTAGTAAAAACTTTAAGGCGATGAGGGAGTTACACATGCATTTAATAGGAGTAAAAAAGATTCAGGCAGGAGAAACAACTGATACAAATGTCCTAAAATGAAAACAGTGTGTGTTCAAGAAACAGTAAGAAAGCCATGGCTAGAAGAGAGTTAAAAGGGATTCAGATGTAGGAGGTGAGATCAGAGCTTATAGGCATCTCAGATCATTGTGAGACTTACTCTAGGAAAAATTGTTGAATAAAAGCAGGAAAAGCTAATTGAGAAAGAAGTACACTGGAAATGCTAAAATCAACTGAGGCGAGAGAGAAGGGACATGACGGCTTCATGAACTGTCAGTTAACTCAGTGCATCTAGTAAAATATCCTCATTTTAAAATATGATTAGATAGTTAATGCTGGATTCCTTTAATATATCTTCTAAATTTGGATGAGTCAAATAAGTCAACAATCTTTTGACTGTGCCATTTTGGAAGCTGATCTTGGATGTGTTTCTGACACCATAGCATTCTGACCACTGTTGTTCTAGCTTCCTTGAGCAACAGGGACTATGAAATATTCCTACTGGTCTAGAAAGGAAAAGCAACACCAAACACTGATTAAGCTCTATGAAGTCCTGCAAAGAAACCCCAATTTTAAAATTGCTTCTATAATTGAGTGTGAATGAAAAAGGTAGACTCTTAAAATGGTGATGCAAACATTCATGATTCACAATTAATTAGTAAGAAATGTCACTTTATTTTGAAAACTACCTTTGAAGCCTAATTTTTCTGCATCTCTCATTTAGAGAGCTTTGATATTGATGGGAAACTTGAAGTTTGAGGGTGGAAGGAGTTGTAAGCCCTTTACAATTCCATTAGTGACCTGGTGCACAGACAAAACACCTTATTTGGAGAAAATGGCTTCATCTTGACACTATGCAAGGCTTTAGATGACCTCCTGTGCCATAGGCAGGCATCCAACAAGGTAGTTACAGAATAAGAAGATATATCCACTGATTAAGAAAACCTACTGTATGTGTTCCACTTTCTAATGTGTATGCAACCTAAAATTTAATCTGATCTATCTCCCAGTATAACTCTAGGTATTATTTTCCCAGTATAACTCTAGGTATTATTTTGCCAAAGCTAAAATCACATTAGATAAATGAATTTTGTTTCATATATCTTTAAATCATTATTATCTACATGTATAAAAAGTAAATCCAGGGATGTATAGTTTTGGCAACATGTCAAGAGTATGGAAGCAGGCCAGTTGCATTGGCTCACGCCTGTAATCCTAGCACTTTGGGAAGCCTAGGCAGGCAGATCACTTGAGGTCAGGTGTTCAAAACCAGCCTGGCCAACATGGTGAAACCCTGTCTCTACTAAAAATACAAAAAAATTAGCCAGGCATGGTGGTGGGCACCTGTAATCCCAGCTACTCCGGAGGCTGAGGCAGGAAAATCACTTGAACCCTGGAGGCAGAGTTTGCGGCAAGCCGAAGTTGCACCACTGCACTCCAGCCTGAGTGACACAGTAAGACTCCATCTCAAAAAAAAAAAAAAAAAAAAAAAAAAAAAAAAAAAAAAAGAGTATAGAAGTCATCATTCCCCCTCTTACAGCAAGAGAGAAAATATGACAAAATAAAAATAAGTGGCCTATCTTTGACCCATCAAGGAACCATGGTTGTAAGGCAACTGTGGTTGTAAGCCATCCCCAAATCTGGAGAGAGAGATCAGACAGTTACCTCCAATATCTGCATCTGCTTTCCCAGAGCAGAAGCCATAAAACAGTAGAAAGAGCTAAATGGTAGTTGCAAGAAATTGCTGGAGGCTGAGTGTAAACTAGCATGAGAATGAGAAATTCCAGGGACTGCAGTCTTAGGGGGTCCACATATTTCTGTGAGTTTTAACTCTATGATCCCCACCGGGATCTTATGTTAAAAAGTTAAAAGACTCTGGCTTCAGCAGGGGTAGGAAAAGAAAAATCATTATGCAATCTTCCCAGGGTGTTCTTCATAACAAAAGCTTACTCTCCAAAGGAAAAGATTTTGCCAGAACCTTATTTCACCTAGAGAAATAGTATTTCTTCCAGTCTATCCCTCTTTACCTTTCCTGTCTCACCGGATCAGGGAGGAAACTATGCTATTGGAGCTACCATTGTGAAAGTCACAGTCCAGGAAAATAGGCCTACTAAGGGACTAATATTTAATCGAAAGGCACACAGTGCTTCCCCTATAGCACACCTGACCACCACAGGTTGTACAAGGCTCCAATATGTTAGCAGTGGATTACAGCAGAAAGAAATACAAAATTCAGACTTTCTCTGAGAAGTAGTACTTAGGAAACCCAGTGTCAAGAGGGGAGACAAAAACAAGGATGCTAGATAAATTTTAAGCCTCTGCCACTTACAGCTACAGGAAATATTAACACAGCCCAACTCCTAGCCAGATTACCATAAATTCCTACAGTAAAGACCTATTTGCTTTAGTTCTCCTTACTCAGTGTAAAATGTCTAGCCACTAACAAAAATGACAATGCATACCAAAAGGAAAAATAAAATTCTAAAGTGACAAAGCAGTTGTCAGACTGAGACAGAGCTATGACACAAACATTCAAATTACAAGAGAATTTTAATTAAAATGCTAACAACTGTTCAAATTACAAGAGAATTTTAATTAAAATGCTAACAACTGTAATGAATAAAACTATACAGCATGAAAGAACAAATGCATAATGTAAGATGTAAGCATAGAGGTAAATATTGTAACAGAGCATCAAAAGGGGATGCTAGAAATTAAAAACACAGTAACAGAAATGAAGAATGCCTTTGATGGACTCATCAGTAGATTGTACAGATCAGAAGAAAGAATCAGCAACCTTAAAGATAAACCTATGGAAACTTTCCAAATAGAAGTGCCAAAAAGAAAAGAGAATGGGATAAAAGTATATCATCCATAAACCTCTGGACAATTTTAAAAGGTGTAAATATAAATTAAAATATCACAAGGTGAAGAATAAACAGAGGTAGGAAGGGAGGAATGAAGGAAGAGGGGAAGGGAGAGAGGGAAGGAAGGAAGGAAGGAAATGGGAACAGAACAAATATTTGAAGTCATCATGACCAAGAACTTTCCAAAATTAGTAGCAGAAACCAAAGCATAAATTATGGAGCTCAGGAAGGACCAACCAGAAACAGTAATTTCAGAAACTATACTTATTTATAGTGTATTTAAACTGCAGGAAGCCAGAAACATAGAGAAAATCTTGAAAGAAATCGAAGGGAAAAAATCACTTTGTCTATAAAGGAACAAAGATAATATTTTTCTTCTTCATTAGAAACCATGAAAAAGTAAGAAGCAAGAAAATAGTAGAGTGAAATATTTGAAATATTGAAAGGAAAAAAAATACTAATCAAGAATTTTATTTCCAGCAAAGTTGTCCTCAAAGTCCAGAAGTAAATATGTTCACTGGCAAACAAGGACAGAAAGAATTAGTTGCTACTAGACTTTCCTAGCAAGATATGTTAAAAAAAGTTATTGAGGCAAAAAGAAAAAAAAATACCATTCAGAAACTCAGGTTTATACAAAGGAAGAGCTATAAAAAGGATTTCTTTTTTTAATTTCTCAATCTTAATCTAAAAGATAACTATGTTTAAAGTTGTAACAGCAACAATGTATGCTTATAGCATATGGATAACTATGTAATTAAAAGGAATATTACAAGGGACTAGAAGCAGGAATTAGGGGAATATTCCCTTATAAGGTATCTACCCTACACTTAAAGGAAGATAGTGTTCATTGCAGTTGGACTTAGATTGGTTTAAAAACCCTAACAGAAACCCTAAAACAACCAGTAAAAAAAGTTTTAAAAGCCGTATAATTGATCTACTAAGGGAGGAGATAAAATCAAGTGTCTATGCAAAAAAATAGTAATAGAAAAGCAGTAGGAAGTGATTTGTAACAGGACTCTCAGATGCAAACCACAGAAGCTGACTGTGGCTGGCCAAGCAAAAACGGAGATTATGGGGTGGAAATATTAGACAAGTGGCCCGGAGAACCAGATTGAAGACCACACTTCCAAAAACAATGCTCTAAACTACATTATAGAAGGGGCCAATGAGAAAACCACTGCCGTGGACACTCCATTAACATGCAGTAATTATTTCAGTTTTTAAAATTTGTGGCAAGGAACTTGATTTTACTGCAACTGCTCCTGACACCAGCTAGAATAACACTCCTATCCCAGAACCCAGAACAAACATCCACCCCTACCACCTAAGTTAGATGCTTCTGCCATCATCCTCCCCACAAAAACGGGTTCACCACTTTGAGTCTTTCATCAAATTGCCAACTTCCCAATTGGATTATCTTATTAATACGCCCAGTGAATGGAGATTTGTACACATGTCTGGGCTCCGCCACAAAGAATGCTGGGAATCTGTTTTCTGGTTTCTATCATGGGAAGATGAGACTCACAGGGAAGAAAATTTCCAAGCGGGCAAGATTGTATTAAAAAGTTCTCAGCAGACAGAAAAACTGAAACTAAGAGATGTTTACAACATTTCAAACTTTTATCACTGGCAGAAATTCAAAAATATAATGATCACATTTCTTAAAGGAAAAGAATATGATAATGTTTTTACTCAAAGTTACATAGGGAGTGGAAAAGCATCTGTGTTTGCAACACACTCATGGAAATTTCTGTGTAAAAAAAAAGACCTTTGTAGCCCTTTAACCAGCATAATAACTTAAATAAAGTTACGATAAAGTAGATACAGTGAAGCGTAGCACCCAACTGCCATAGTGTGAAAAGCTATAAAATAACTCTTTGTCCAGCTTTCTAGCATCAAACTTTTAGTTGTATGTAAGTCTATATTCACTGAACTTGCAGTAAATATTTTAAAACTCAAGAAACAACATAAAAGTTGCTGAATACACAAGAGAAATTGTATATATAATAGAAATGAGGGCTAGATTTTTAGTCGTACAAACTGCTATGTTTGTTTTTTAAATTTAAATATTCTGGTTTCAAAAAAAAAATTTTTTTTTTTTTTTTGAGACAGAGTCCCGCTGTGTCGCCCAGGCTGAAGTGCAGTGGCGCGATCTCGGCTCACTGCAAACTCCGCCTCCTGGGTTCACGCCATTCTCCTGCCTCAGCCTCCCGAGTGGCTGGGACTACAGGCGCCCGCCACCACGCCCGGCTAATTTTTTGTATTTTTAGTAGAGATGGGATTTCACCGTGTTAGCCAGGATGGTCTCGATCTCCTGACCTCGTGATCCATCCGCCTTGGCCTCCCAAAGTGCTGGGATTACAGGCATGAGCCACTGCACCCGGCCTGGTTTCAAAAATTTCATACTGACTTCCATTTTCTGGTTTTGTGTGTAAGTAGCTTGGAAGTGGCCACTCTGGTCAAACAACAAGTAATAAACTGGACAGACTGAAAAATCAACTCCTCCTGGATCTATAAAAGAGGTGAAGATAGCGGGCAAACCATTGCGCCCAAGGTTAGAGAGGCAGACAGGCAAATACAGGAAGCTACAGCTTGCCAGAGCAGAAACTGCCCTGGGAACCAGTGCAAGCACAGGAAAACTTGAACTGTAGTTAACAAATTGCTGGAGACTCAGTGTGAACAAGTATGAGAGTTTAAAACTCCATCATTGACCAACAACTCACAGAACATCCCCAATAGTTTAATAAGTTTTACCTCCAGGAGCTCAACCAGGTTCTCACAGTAAATGCTGGAGGAAAATCCCTTCTTGTTTCTCGAATGAGGAGGGGAAAAGAAACCATTCTGAAATACACCAGAGAACTCTCTTCTTCTTAACAAGGCCTGCCCTCAGGAGAAACTATTTAACCAGAGCTAACCCTGCTGGAATTTTATCCAGACCTAACAGACCTGGGGGAAGCGAAATCCAAACTCCAGCTGGCTTTAGCCCTCCATGAGGTGGAAGGAAAATAATCAACTCCAGCCCACTCTAGCCATCCTGTCTCATATGAGAGAGGGCTGGGGAACACTGGGAAGCACTTGTGAAACCCACAGTCAAAGTTACAGGCTCATTGAAAGACTGAGATCTAATCACAGGAGGATAGAATACATTCCCCTTACCTTCCTACCACCCTATTACAGCAGTAACTTTTACTTCCTACACCATGTCCGGCTATCAAGAAAAAGCTACAAGACATACTAAAAAGAAAAGGATACAATTTGAAGATACGGAGTGTATTAGTTTGTTTTCACATTGCTATAAAGAAATACCTGAGACTGGGTAATTTAAAAGAAAAGAGGTTTAATGCCTCACAGTCCCACATGGCTCGGGAGGCCTCAGGAAACTTACAATGATGGTGGAAGGCAAATGGGAAACAAGGCACGTCTTACAGTGTGGCAGGAAAAAGAGAGAAAGTGAAGGGCAAACTGCCTCTTGTAAACTACAAGATCTCATGAGAACTCATTCACTATCATAGGAAGAGCATACAGAAAACCACCCTCATAATCCGATCACCTCCCACCAGATCCCTCCTTTCATGTGTGGGGATTAATAATTTGAGATGAGATTTGGGTGGGGACACACACAGCAAGCATCCAAACAAGACTCAGATATAACAGGGATAGTGAAATTATCACAATAAGAATTTAAAACAACTGTAATTGGAGTGACATCAGTAAGATGGTAAAATAGGACTTACTGGGCTTGTCTCCTCACAGAAACATCAATTTGAACAACTATCCACATTCAAAACTACTTAACAAAAGCTAAGGAATTCAGGTGAGAGACTACAGCACTAAATGTACTATAAAAATAAGAAAAGACACATTGATGAAGATAGAAAGGACAGTTTCACGTTACCTGCATTACTCATTCCCCAAGCCCAGGCAGCATAGCATGGAGAGAGGAACTCTCTGCATGGGAGAAAGGGAGGGAAATGAGCAGGCATCTTTGCTATGAACCCCAGCAGCAGGCCTGCCCCAATGAAATCTGATCCCAGGTCTGCCCCACAACCAGGCTATCCCCCATGGCCTTCACAGACACAAGCTGTAGTCCCACACCAGATTTTGTCTATTCCTCACGGACCGAGGCTCCAAAGCAGTCCTTTTGGCCCCAGGATCCAGCCCAGCACCCCCACTGACATAGTATCCAGACCAGGTCCTATGGAACCAGGCTCCAGGTCAACCCCAGTGTCAGGCTTGATCCAGTAGGCCAAGAGTCCCAGTCCAACTCTGCAGACCTACGCCCCAGGCTTGTTCAGGTCTGTCCCTGCAGACCCAGACTTCAGGCTTGTCCCATGACACTAAACTGGACTCAAGTTCCAGGTCTAGCCCTACAAACCAAGGCGCAAGGCTGGTCCACGTGGACTCAGTCACCAGACCTGCCTACCTGCTGACCCAGATACTAGACAGACCTACCCAAGGACCCTAACAGCAAGCTTGCTCATGAATCTCTGGAAGGGCCAACTGGTGAAGCACTTTTCCTACTGAAGTCAGCTCACAAATATTGAAAGAGGTGCCTCTTTCCTCCGACGCACAGATACAAACACAAGGCCACAAGGATCATGAATAATCAAGGAAACATGACACTGCCAGAGGAATGAAATAATCAACGAAACAAGACACCACCAAAGCACTAGTAACTGATATGACATGAATGGAGATCTATGAACTACCTAATAAAGAATTCAAAATAATCATATTAAAGAAGTTCAGTGAGCTGCAAAAGAACACAAACAGAAAATGAAACAAATTAAGGAGAGCAATACATGAACAAAATAAGGAGTTCACGAAAGAGATGGAAAACAGTATTCTGAATTTGATTATATTCTTAACTTTATAGTGAGTTTTACCCTTTCATAGGTTTTTATCTTGTTACTTAGCATCCTTTCATCTCCACTTGAAAAACTCCACTTAACATTTCTTGTAAGGCAGGTCTAGTGGATAACCTTCCACTGTTTTTGTTTTATTCTGGAAAATTCTTTATCTCTCTTTCATTTCTGAAGGACAGCTTTGCTATGTATAATGTTCTTGAGTGGCTGGTTTTCTCTTTCAGTGCTTTGAGTATATCATCCCATTTGCCTCTGGCCTGCACCTAATGGCAAATATTAACTGAAAGGAGATAAAGACAACAATTCCATAATAGTGGAGACCTCAATACCCTACTTTCAACAACAGATAGGTCATTCAAACAAAATCAATAAGGAAATATCAAACTAAACAACACAATAGAACAAACAGACTTAACACTTAAATAGAACATTGCATAAAAGCAGCAGCGGAATACATACTTTTTCCAAGTGAACATGAAACATTTTCCAGCATAACTCATATGTTAGGCAACAAAACAAGTCTTAATAAATTTGAGAATATTGAAATTATATCAAGTATCTTTTGTGACCACATGATATAAAGCTAGTAATCAATAATTGGAAGAAATTTAAAAATTTACAAATGTGTGAAAATTAAACAACATTTTTATTAAAAAATCAATGGGTCAAAGATGAAATCAAGAGAGAGAAAAAAAATCTTTAGACAAGTGAAGAGGGAAATACCACATACCAGTACTTATGGGATGCAGTGAAAGTTCTAAGAGGAAAGCTTGCTTGCAGCAATAAATGCCTGCATTAAAAAAGAAGTATCTCCAATAAATAATATAGTTTACATTTCAAAGAACTAGAAAGAGAAGAAACCTAGCCCCAAGTCATCAGAAGACAGGAATTACTAAAGATAGGGGCAGAAATAAATGAAAGAATACTAGAAAAACAACAGGAGATATCAAAGAACCTAAGAATTGTTTTTATACACCAATAAACAAAATTAACAAATCTATGGTTAGGCTTAAAAGAAGAGAAGATTCAAATAAATTATAAATGAATGAGATGACCTTAGAACTGATACTACAGAAATATAAAGGATCATAAGAGACTATTGTGAATAATGATGCACCAACAAATTAACCTAGAAGGAATGAATACATTCCTGGACACATACACCCTAACAATATTAAATTACAGAGAAATAGAATAACTGAACAAATCAGTAACAAGCAAGTGGATAGAATCAGTAATCTAAAATATAAAATCTTCCCTTCCAAAAAAAAAAGAATCTGATGTCTTCACTCATTAATTTACCAAACATCTAAAGAGGAATTAATGCCAATCTTCTCAAACTCTTCCAAAACAAATGAAGAGGAAGGCACACTTCCAAACACTTTTTAAAAGGCCAGCATCATTCCGATACCAAAGCAAGGCAAGGAAATAATAAGAAAAAAAAATACAGGACAATGTTTCTGATGAACATAAGTGCAAACATGTTTAACAAAATACCAACAAACTGAATTAAACAACAGGTTAAAAGTATCATTCACCATAATCAAGTGGGATGTATCCCAGGGATGCAAGCATGGTTCAGCATACACAAACCTATAAATGTGATATGCCACATTAATAGAATAAAGAATAAAAATAACATGATCATCTGAATAGATTCAGAAAAGGCATTTGACAAGATGCAACCTGCTTTTATTGTTAAAAAGAAAACACTGAACACATTATGTATAGAAGGAACTGATCTCAATAAAATATAGGCCACATGTAACAAGCCCAGAGCTTACATCATACTCCACCATGGAAAGTCAAAAGCTTTTCCTCCAAGATTAGGACAAGATAAAGACATCCACTCTCTTTCTCCTTCTCTAGTATAATACTAGATTTCCTCGCCACGGCAATTAGTCAAGGAAAAAAAGTAGAAACAAATCAGAAAGGAAAAAGTTAAATTGTCTCTGTTTTCAGATGATAATGTTTTATAGAGAAAACCATAAAAACTCCACCAAGAAACTCTTAGTCCTAATGAGGGTACTCAGTAAAGTTGCTGAATACAGAATCAACATAGAGAAATCAGAACTGTTTCTATACACTAACAATGAACTATCTAAAAGAAATTTTTAAAATTCCATTTACAGGCCGGGCGCGGTGGCTCAAGCCTGTAATCCCAGCACTTTGGGAGGCCGAGACGGGCGGATCACGAGGTCAGGAGATCGAGACCATCCTGGCTAATATGGTGAAACCCCGTCTCTACTAAAAATACAAAAAACTAGCCGGGCGAGGTGGTGGGCGCCTGTAGTCCCAGCTACTCGGGAGGCTGAGGCAGGAGAATGGCGTAAACCCGGGAGGCGGAGCTTGCAGTGAGCCGAGATCGCGCCACTGCACTCCAGCCTGGGCGACAAAGCGAGACTCCGTCTCAAAAAAAAAAAAAAAAAAAAAAAAAAAAAAAAAAAAAAAAAAAAAAATTCCATTTACAGAAGTATCAAAAAAAAAATGAAACACTTGGTAATATATTTAATGAAGAAAGTTAAATCTCTTTATGATAAAAATAAAAGGTTGATGAAAAATATTAAAAAGACAAAAATAAATGGAAAATATCCTATGTTAATGAACGTCTACTGATAGAATTAATAAAAGAATTAATATTGAATTAATATTCTTTTTTTTTTTTTTTTTTTTTTGAGACGCAGTCTCTCTCTGCCGCCCAGGCTGGAGTACAGTGGCCCGATCTCAGCTCACTGCAAGCTCCGCCTCCCGGGTTTACGCCATTCTCCTGCCTCAGCCTCCCGAGTAGCTGGGACTACAGGCGCCCGCCACCTCGCCCGGCTAGTTTTTTGTATTTTTTAGTAGAGACGGAGTTTCACCCTGTTAGCCAGGATGGTCTCGATCTCCTGACCTTGTGATCCGCCCGTCTCGGCCTCCCAAAGTGCTGGGATTACAGGCTTGAGCCGCCGCGCCCGGCCTGAATTAATATTCTTAAAATGTGGATACAATCAAAAGTGATCTACAGATTCAGCGCAATCCCTATCAAAATTTTAATATTTTTCACAGAAATAAAATATACTTTTTGGAAATCATTAGATATCACATAGAACCCCAAAAAATCCTGAAGAGTAAAAGCAACCTTGAAAAGGAAGAAGAAAATTTCAGGTATCGACTGGGTACAGTGGCTCATGCCTGTAATCACAGCACTTTGGGAGGCTGAGGCAAGCGGATCGCTTGAGCTCAGGAGTTCAAGACCAGCCTGGAAAAGATGGTGAAACCCTGTCTCTACAAAAAATACAAAAAAATAGCTGAGTGTGGTGGTGTGTGCCTGCAGTACCAGCTACTTGCGGGTGCTAAAACAGGAGAATCGCTTGAGTCCAGGAGGTTGAGTCTGCAGTGAGCAGCAAACTGCACTCCAGCCTGGGTGAAAAGGTGAGAACCTGTCTCAAAAAACAAATAAAAAACAACAAAAAAGAAAGAGTTATCACACTACATTATTTCAAATAACTACAAAACCATAGTAATAAAGCTGTATGATACTGGCATAAAAATAGAAATATAGACCAATGGAAGAGAATAGAGAGGTCAGAAATAAACCCACACATTTACAGTAAGTTGCTCTTTGGCAAAAATATCAGGGACATGCAATGGGGAACGTTCAGTCTCTTCAGTAAAAGGTGCTGAGAAAACTGGATATTCACAGAATAATAACATTGAATTCTTACCTCACACAATATATAAAAAGAAATTCAAAGTGAATTAAAGACTTAAATATAAGATCTGAAACTAAAAACCTATTAGAAGAAAACATAGGAAAAACCTTGACATTGGCCTTGCCAATAATTTTTGGATATGCCTACAAAAGTAAAGTCAGCAAAAGCGAAAATAGATGAATGCAATTCCATCAAACTAAAATGCTTCTGTACAGAAAGGAAACAGTCAACAGAATTAAGATATGACCAAGAGAATGGGAGAAATATTTGCAAACCATACATATGTTAAAGGACTATTATCCAAAATGTATAAAAAAATCAATATCCTATGTTCATGAAAGTCTATTGATAGAATTAATAAAAGTGTTAATATTGAATTAATATTGTTAAAATGTCTATACAACCAAAAATGATCTACAGATTCAATACAATCCCTATCAAAAATTTAATGACATTTTTCACAGAGATATACTTTTTGGAAATATTTACAATATTCAATATTTCAATAGAAACAACCCAATTTTTTAAATGGTCAAAGTACCCGAATAGATATTTTCCAAAAGAAGACATATGAATGGCCAACAGATATAAGAAGACACGCTCAATATCTCTAGTCACCAGGGAAATGCAAATTAAAGCCACAATGAGACATCACTTCACAGATATTAGAATGGCTATTGCCCAAAAGAAAAAAGATAACAAATGTTGATGAGACTGTGGAACAAGGGAACTCTTGTATGCTGTTGGTCAGAATGTAAATTAGTATAGCAATTATGAAAAAGAGCATAGCGGTTCCTCAGAAAATTTAAAATAGAACTAATATATGATCCAATAATTCCACATCTGGATATATATCCAAAGATATAAAGTCAGTATGTCAAAGAGGTATCTTCTGTGTGCATTGAAGCATTGTTCACAATAGTAAAATATGGAATTTACCTAAATGTCCATTATTAGATGAAACAATAACATAAATGTGTTATATATACCATGGAATATTATTCCACCTTTAAAAAGAAGAAAATTCTGTCTTTTTGACACATGGATGAAATTAGAGGATGTTATGCCAAGTAAAAGAAGTCGGGCCTACAAAGACAAACACTGCATGATCTCACTTATATGTATACTCTAAAAAATGTTGGACTCATAAAAGCATCGAATGGTGCTTGCTCAAAGTTGGAGACTGCAGGGAGGGGACAAGGAGGAGATGCCAGTCAAAGAACACCAAGTTATAGCGAGAAAGAATAAGTAATTTTTACAGATCGATTGAAAAACATGGTGACTGTGTTTAATAATCATGTACTATATTCCTGAAAATTGCTAAGAAAGTAGATCTTAAATGTTCTGACCACAAAAAAAAAAAAAAAAAAATTGTGATCAAAATGTGAGATGTTGGATATATTAGATTACTTGTGGTAATCGTTTCAAAATGTAGATATATACCAAAAACAAACCACCTTATGCAGGGCTGGGTGTGGTGGTGGCTCATGCCTGTAATCCCAGCACTTTGGGAGGCTGAGGCGGGTGAATCACCTGAGGTCAGGAGTTTGAGACCAGCCTGGCCAACATGGCGAAAACCCATCTGTGCTAAAAATACAAAAAATTAGCCAAGTGTGGTGCCATGCGCCTGTAGTCCCAACTGCTCAGGAGGCTGAGGCAGGAGAATTGCTTGAACCAGGGGAAAAAAAAAAAAAAAAACACCTTATGTACCAAAACATGTCCAATATTTATTTATCAATTATATCTCAATAAAGATGGAATAAAAAATTTAATTTTTTAAAACATGAAAAAGTGTAAAAGAAAAGAAATTAAGTTAAAATAACAATCATTAATATGGCAAGGGTTGTACAGAATACACTAGATGAACAGATAGAAAATGTAAGAAAAAAAGATACAAATCCCATTAAAGAACCAAGTAGAAATGCCAGAGATAAAAAAAACTATAACAAAAACAGTGATTTTGATGGGCTTATTAACGGGCTGCTCACAGCTGAGAAAGACTCTCTGAACTTGAGGATGTCTCAATAGAAACCCCCAAAACTGAAAATAAACAGAAGAAAAGACCGAAAAAAAAAAAAAGATATCAAGGGACTGTGGGACAACCACAAAAAGTGTAACATACTTGTAATGGGAATATCAGAGAAAGGAGAGAGAAAGGAATATAAAATATTTGAAACAATGACTGACCGAACTTCCACAAATTAATGTCGGATAACAAACCACAGATTCAGGTAGCTCAGAGAATTTCAAGCAGGATAAATGCAAGGGAGAAAAAAAAGGAAACAAAACAAAACACACAAACAAAAACCAAAAACAAATACACACAAACTACACCTAGGTATATCATTTCCAAACTACAGAAAATCAAAGATAAAAAAATTGTGAAAAGCAGCAACAGGAAAAAATCACATTATCTGAGAGGAACAAAGATCCAACTTCCCCATAGGACCATGTAATCAAAAGTCAATGGAATAAGATATTCAAAGTATTGAGAGAAAAAGAAAATCACCAACCAAAAAATTCTATACCTTTGTGACATTATCCTTCAAAAGTGATGGAGAAAGAAAGACTGTGTCAGACAAACAAAACCAAAAATTTCTTTGCCAGTAGACTTGATTTGCAGGAAATGATAGAAGCCATTCTTTGAGAGAAAGAAAAAAATATATAGGTCTGAAACTGGGATGCACATAAAGTTTTTATTCCATTTCCACTTGTTGTTTCACACATACTCATTCTTCTCAAGCTCGCATGGAACATTCACTGAGATAGACAAGTAGGCCATAAAACACACCTTAACAAAGCTGAAAGAATAGAAATTATATAATGTGTACTGTGAGATAAAAATGGAATTATTGATTAATAATTGCCCAAAGTAGATATCAATAACAGAAGTATAACTGGAAAATTCCAGAATGTGTTCTAAATAACACAGTGGTCAAAGATGAAATCTCAACGGAAATTTTAAAAGATTTCAAACTAAATGAAAGTGAAAACACAACTTACCAAACATTGTGGAGTGCAGCAAAAGCAGTGCTTAGAAAGAAACACAGCTTTGGATGCATGTATCAGAAAAGAATATCTAGAATCAATAATGTAAGTTATTACCTTAGGAAACTAGAAAAGGAAAAACAAATTCATTCCAAAGTAAACAGAATAAAAGAAATAAGAATTAAGTCAGAAATCAATAAAATTGATACACAAAATCAGTAGAGATAATAATACCACAAACTTTTTTTTTTTAATATCAGTATAATTGATAAGCCTCTAATGAGGCTGACCATGAAAAGAGAGAGAGAAGACACAGGTTACACAGTAATTAGGGGATATCTCCACAGATCCCATAGACATTCATAGGATTAAAAAGAATATTATAAACAAGCCTATGCCCCCAAATTTTACAATCTAGATAAACTGGGCAAATCCTCAAATGACAAAATCTGCCAAAACTCACACAAGAATAGACAATCTGAATAGGCCTATATCAATTAAAGAAATAGAATCAATAATTAGTTACCTTTCATAACAAAAAGCAGCATCAGGCCCAAAGTGATTGATTCACTTCCAAATTATACCAAACGTTTAAGAAAGACATTATGCCAGTTTTCTACAATCTGTTTCAGAAGATAGAAGAATACGGAATACTGTCTAACTAATTCCATGAGCCCAAAGTTACTCTAACACCAAAAACAGACAAAGAAAATAAAAGAATTTTTTAACCTTCAGATCAATATTTTTCGTGAATGTAAATATAAAAATCCTTAAGAAAATATTAGCAAACTGGATCCAACAAGACATAAAAAGAACTATATACCATGACATAGTAAAAAAATCCTGAAACAAAAGTAATTATAGTAAGGTTACAGGATATAAGGTTAGTACAGAAAAGTCAATAACTTTCCTATATACCAGCAATGAACAAGTGGAATTTTAAATAAAAATATGTAAGATTCATGATAAGATATGTAAGGCTGGCACAATATTCAAAATCAATTAATTTATCACATCAATAGGTTCAAAAGAAAAATCACATGGTTATATCAATAGACAGTGAAAAAGGATTTGATGAAGTCTAACAAATACTTATAGTTTAAAAAAGAAAGCTAGAAACAGAGGGAAATGTCCTCAACTTAATGAAGAATGTCTACCAAACAGCAACAACAACAAAAGCCCTATGGGTAACATCATACTTTATAGTGAGAAACTATAAGGCCCCCTCTCTCAACTCCTTTCCAGCATTATACTGAAAGCTCTAGATAGCAATAAGACAAGGAAATATAACATATACATATTGGGAAGGAAGAAATAAAATTATCTTAGTTCACAGGTGACATGACCTTCTGTGTATAAAATCCAAGTATAAAAATTCCTAGAACAAATGTAATTATAGTAAGGTTACAGGATACAAGGTTAGTATGGAAAAGTCAATAACTTTCCTACATACCAGCAATGAACGAGTGGAATTTTAAATTAAGAACGCAATACCATTTACATTAGCATTTCAAATAATGAAATACTTAGGCATAAATCTAACAATATATATATAAACTCTATATGATGAAAACCAATGAGCTCTAATGAAATAAATCAAAGAACTAAGTAAATGAAGAGATATTACATGCTTATGGATAAGAAGACTCAAGATTGTTAAAATTTCAGTTCTTCTCAAATTGATCTACATAGTTAATACAATCCCAATAAAAATCCCTGCAAGTTATTTTGTGGATATCAATAAACTGATTCAAAAATTTATAGAGAGAGGTAAAAGATTTAGCATAGACAACATAATACTGAAGAACAAAATTAGAAGACTAGCATTACCTGACTTCAAGATTCATTATAAAACTACAGTAATCAAGACAGTGTGGTGTTAGTGGAAAACAATAAACCAGAAATACATCAACATAAATATGGTCAACTGATCTTTAACAAAGTGGCGAAAGCAATACAATAGAGCAAAGATAGTATTTTCAACAAATGGTGTTGGAAGAACTGTGTATCTATAAGCCAAAAAATGAGTCTAGATACAGATCTTATACCCTTCAAAAAAATGAACTCAATTGGATCATAGACCTAAATGTAAAACGCAAAACTATAAAACTCCTATAAGAAAACATAGGAAAAAGCCTAGATTACATTGTATATGAGATGAGTATTTAGATACAACACCAAAGGCAGAAATTACAAAATAAGCAATTGTTAAGTTGGACCTAATGAAAATTAAAAACTTCTCTTTGAAAGAGGATGTGAAGACAATAAGAAGACAAACAACAGACTGGGAGAAATATTTGCAATGACAACATCTAATAAGGGACTGTTTCCAAAATATACAAAGAACTCCTAAAACTCAACAATCAGAAAACAAGTCAACTAGAACTTGGGTCAAGAATCCTAACAGACCTCTCACCAAAGAAGATATACAGATGACAAATAAGTATATAAAAAGATGCTCCACATCATAGGTCATCAGGGAAATGCCAATTGAAATTTAGCTATCACCACACACCTATTAGAATGGGCAAAACCCAAAACACTAGATACACCAAGTATTGGTAAGGATGTGAAGCAACAGGAATTCTCATTTACTGCTGGGGGGAGTGCAAAATAGTACAAGTACTTTGGAAAACAGTCCGAGAGTTTGTTATAAAAATACATATACTCTTGTCATATAATCAAGCAATTGCACTCTTTGTTATTTGCCCAAATGAGTTGAAAATGCTACAACCGTATTTGCCCAAATGAGTTGAAACACTGCAACATTTGGCTATTTCTAAATTTTTGCAATTGTAAATACAGCTGTTTTTAAAAGCTGTATTTATAGTTGCCAAAATTTAGAAATAGCCAAAATGTTCTTCATAGGTGAATGGATAAACAAACTGTGGCACACCTAAACAATAGAATACGTATTACTCAGTGCTAAAAAGAAATGTGCTGCCAAGCCATGAAAAGGCATGGAGGAAAGTTAAATGCATATTACTAGGTGAAAGAAACCAGTCTAGAAAGGCTACATACTCTATGATTCCAACTAAATGATTCTGGAAAGGGTAAAACTATGGAGACAGTAAAAAGTTCAGTGGTTTCTGAGAGTATGGAGGAAGAAGTGTGGCTAGGGATTAGATGAATAGGTGGAGCACAGGATTTTTAGGGCAGTGAAATACTTTGTGTGATATTATAATGGCAGAGGCCTGCCATTATACATTTGTCTAAACCCCTTAGAATGTACAACATCAAGCGTCAACCCTAATGTAAACTATGAACTTTGGGCAATCATGGTGTGTCAATATAGGTTTACAAATTACAATAAAGTTCCACTTCTGGTGGAGGATGTTGATAATAGGGAAGGCTATGCATGTGTGTGGGCTGGGTTGTATGGAGAATTTCTATACTTTTCCCTCAATTTTGCTGTGAACCTAAAACTGCTCCCAAAAAGTTATTCAAAACTGCATGCAGTTTGAAAGGGGCTTAATTTATAATCAGGGATTATTTTCTAGTTTGAAAGAATTTATTTCAAAAACTAAAGTATCATAGATTAGCATGAAAGATAAGGTTAATTGAGATATTTTTTGTGTAAGCTGCTAACTGGATGTAGAATGTGAAACATGACTAATAATAGATATTTCTCTAAGTAGGTGTTTGATGTCTTCATATAAATGAAATCTCTTAATCCTTCAAATCATTGAAATATGAAATACAGCATATATTTTTATATGTTCTGATGAAAATACAGTTGGAAACATGGCATAAAATGAAAAGTTAGATGGATTCCAAATGAATTGTTTCTTAGAAATACGTTAATGTTTCATACAATATATATCTTAATTTTATATTTACCTATTCCAACTATGGTTCAATAATTCAACAATAGATTTGTCCTAATTTTATAAACCTAACTGATGTGTATGTCAAAGTCAATAAACATTTTTTTGAAACAAATCAGCCTGTTTGGCTGTATACCCACAACATCACTTAAGTTCCTAGGCTCCCAGAAGTGTTTGTTTACCAAAAGCTGCATTCACAGAACAGTCTATAAACATGCCCACACTGACAATCTTCAAAACTTCCAAAAACGAGAATTTCTGCACTGAACTCACTTCATATGTGAGCTGTTTGTAGACAAATAAATAATTATGGAAGTAAACTATAAAAAAAGATAAATTAGAGTTTCTTTTATTCTTGGTACTGTTAGCAAAGGGACTTGTATTATGGTAAACCAAATTCTCTGAGTGCATTAAACAGTCCCTGGAAATAAATTAGGTGCTTTGGGAAGCTACATTAACTCTTCCTACTCACAAGAGTCCTATTTGTTGCCAGGAGACATCGGCACAGGATGGCTTGCCCACACAAGAGTGCTAGAGGACGCACTGATTCTTGCCATTAACCACTGACTCTCCATTATGGCGTTTCTTTGGAACATACTTCCAGTTTTTCATGTTGATAGTTTTTCATGTATTATGTTTTGTCTGCTTCTGTAATAAAGACTTTTGATTGCCTAGGAGGTCAGAAACTTTAGCAGAAAGTCCACGGATCAGAAAGACTTGAAAATAAGATATCAGGTAAAATGCTGAAAGAACTGTTAAATGTATTCAAAAAATAAGAAAGTTGAAGGAAGTGTTGAAAATAACCTGAAATACCTGAAGGTTGTAATATATACATGATGTTTTGCACAAAAATAGTAATTAGCTGTTCTCTATCTCAAGTTGAGAATAAAAAAAGAAAAAAATTGTCTTCACAATAACACAAGAAAGTGGATGCAATTTTTAAAATCTGACAGTATTTACCTAAAAGTATTGTTTTCTTCTCATTACAAAAAAATGTATTCTATACACAGAAAGTTTTTTTAAGGTACAAAAATAAAATTAAAAATTAAAAATCACATATATTTCTATTACCCAAGGATGATCACTGATAACGTGTTGGTTTCCTACATGATTTTTAATTCAGTTGTAATATCTCATGGATGTGTCATAAGTTATTCAGTAAGTTACATATATCACATTTTGACTATTGATGAATATGTTGTGTTTAATACTTGAGGAATAATATTGTGCAATAATCTCTGTGCATATACAGGCAGACCTCATGTTATTCTGCTTCACTTTATTGAGCTTTGCAGATACTGCATGTTTTACAAAGTGAACGTTTGTAACAACCCTCTATCAAGCAAGTCTATCAGTAGCATTTTTCCAACAGCATGACATCGATGTCCATGTTTCACATTTTGATAATTCTCATAATATTTCAAGCTTTTCCATTATTATTATTATGTCTGTTTTAGTGATCTGTGATCAGGGATCTTTAAGGTTATTATTGCAATTGTTTCGGGGTGCCACAAACAACACCCATAAAAGATGGCAAATTTAATCAATAAATGCTGTGTGTGTTCAGCCTGCTCCACTGACCAGCCGTTCTTAGATCTCTCTCTTTCTCCTAGGGCCTCTCTGTTCCCTAAGACACAACAATATTGAAATTAGGCCAATTAATAACCCTATAATGGCCTCTAAGTGCTCTCAAGTGAAAGAAAGAGTCACATGTCTCTCATATGAAATCAAAAGCTAGAAAAGATTAAGCTTAGTGAGGAAGGCATGTTGAAAGCTGAGACAGACCCAAAGCTAGGCCTCTAGTAGCAGTTAGACAAATTATAAATGCAAAAGAAAAGTTCTTGAAGAAAATTAAAAGTGTTACTCCAGTGAACATCTGAATGATAAGGAATCCGTTTTTTGGGGATTTTTTGTAGACAAAGTCTCACTCTGTCACCAGACTGGAGTGCGGTGGTGCGATCTCAGCTCACTGCAACCTCTGCTTCTCAGGTTCAAGCAATTCTCCTGCCTCAGCCTTCCAAGTAATTGGGGCTACAGGCACGTGCCACCCGCCTAGCTAATTTTTGCATTTTTAGTAGAGATGGAGTTTCATCATGTTGGCCAGGATGGTCTCGATCTCTTGACCTCGTGATCCACCTGCCTCATTCTCCCAAGGAAGCATTCTTATTGTTGATATGGAGAAAGTTTTAGTGGTCTGGATACAAGATCAAACTAGCACCACTTTCCTTTAGGCCAAAACCTAACCCAGAGCAAAGCTCTACATCTTCTCAGTTCTATGAAGGCTGAGAGAGGTGGAGTAGGGAAAGCTACATAACAAAAGTCGGAAGCTAGTAGAGGCTGGTTCTTGAAGTTTAAGGAAAGAAATTATCTTTGTAACATACAACCGCAACATGAAGCAGCAGGTGCTATTGTAGAAGCTGTAGGAAGTTATCCAGATAATCTAGCTAGGATAATTGATGAGGCCAGCTACACTAAATAACAGATATTCCATGTAGATAAAACAGTCTGCTATTGGAAGAAGATGCCTTCTAGGACTTTCTAAGCTAGTGAAGAGATGTCAGTGTCTGACTTCAAAGACAGGCTGACTCTAGTTAGGAGCCAATGCAGCTGGTGACTTTCAATTGTAGCCAATGCTCATTTACCATTCTGAAAACCCCAGGGCTCTTAAGAATTATCCTAAATCTAATCTGTCTGTTCTCTAGAAATGGAATAATAAAACCTGGATGACAGAACATCTCTTTAGAGCATGATTTACTGAATATTTTAAGTCTATTGTTGAGACCTAAAAGAAAACAAAATTCTTTAAAAATATTACTGATCATTGAAAACGCCGTTAGTCATCCAAGGGCTCTGATGGAGATGTGCAAAGGGATTCATGCTTTCATGCCTGTTAACACAGCATCCATTGTGGAGCCCATGGAGCAGGGAGTAATTTCAATGTTCAAGTCTTTATTTAGGAAATACATTTTGTAAGACTGTAACTGTAACTGTCATAGATAGTGATTCCTCTCGTAAGTTTGGGCAAAGTAAATTGAAAAACTTTCTGGAAAGCTGTCACCATTCTAGACATCATTAAGAATATTCGTGATTTATGGGAAGAGGTCAAAATATCAACATAAACAGGCATTTGGAAGAAATCGATTCCAGCCTTCATGCTTGACTTTGAGGGGTTCAAGACTTTAGTGGACGAAGTCACTGCAGCTATAGTAAAAAGAGCAAGAGAGCTAAAATGCTAAGTGGAGCCTGAAGATATGACGGAATTGCTCTATTCTCATGATAGTACTTTCAGAGATGAGCAGTTGCTTATTAACAGTAAGCAAAGAAAGCAATTACTTGAGATAGAATCTACTCCTGGTGAAGATGCTGTGAACATTGTTGAGATGACAACAAAGGATTTAATATATTCCACTAACTTGGTTGATAAAGCAGTGGCAAAGTTTGAGAGAATTCACTCCAAGTTTTAAAGTTCTGTTGTCAATAAAATGCTAACAAATAGCATGACATGGCACAGAGAAGTCTTTCAGGAAAGGAAAAATCAATCAGTATGGCAAATCTCATTGCTGTCTTATTTCAAGAAATTGCCACAGCCACGCCAACCTTCAGTAGCCACCATCTTGATCAGTCGGCAGCCATCAGTTGAGTCAAGATCCTCCAGCAGCAAAAAGATCACGACTCTCTGAAGGCTTAGATGATCATGACCAATTTTCAGCGATAAAGTATTTTTAAATTAAGGTATGTAAATTTTTTTAGACATAATGCTATTGCACACTTAATAAACTACAGTGTAGTGTAAACGTAAGTTGTTATGTACTGGGAAATCAAAAAATATGTATGAGTTGCTTTATCGCAATATTAGCTTTATTGGAACTATCTGGAACCAGACCCGCACTATTTTGGAGAAATTCCTGTATTTGATTTTTGTCAGTGTAAATCACAGAATACAGAGGTTTAAAGAGTATGAGTATGCTGTTTTATGTTGTAAAAGTGCCCCCAAAATAACTGTTTCAATGTAACTTCTATCATCAAATGTATGAGTGTTCTTGGTCTATATGAAATTGTGTTTCCTCCATCTTGTTTTGCTCTGTAGTATGTTTGATTTTTTCCTTGGATGCATGGGTCTCATTCTTAGTATTCTGCAGGTGTTTTTCATATATGTGGAGTTTGCTAATTTATTATTTGCCTTTTACTTATGGGACATGTTATTGTATGTCTTCTTTTCTCTTTATGACTTCTTTCTCTTTATTATTCCTTTAATAATCATCTCTTGCAGTCATGTTCTAACTAATGTTAAACAATATTTTCAAGTACCTTTATTTATTTTTAATGTTTGATTATTATTATGTTGAGTAATATGATGTGGAGTTATAACTTTAATTGTATAGTTGGTCATATAGTTGACCAAATATATCCATTTAGTGAGTAGTCCATATTAGTTCTTCTAACTTTAATTGCAACCCAAGAATATCTCCAAAATACTTTCATGAATATTTATCTTTTTTTGTGCTTTGTACTTCGTTTTACTGATTTCTTTTGCCAATACCATATTATTTTAATAACTAGGTTTGGAAATACGTTTTAACATTCTTCAGTTCTAGTTAGCCCCCTTCCGCAATTATTTTTATTTTTACAAAGTTACCTTAATTGTATGTGCTTCTTGTAAACTTTAGTTCCAAAATATAATTCATTTAGTTTTTTTTTTTTTTTTTTTTTTTTTTTTTTGAGACGGAGTCTCACTCTGTCGCCCAGGCTGGAGTACAGTGGCATGATCTTAGCTCACTACAACCTGCACTTCCCGGGTTCAAGTAATTCTCCTGCCTCAGCCTCCCAAGTACCTGGGATTACAGGTGGGTGCCACCATGCCCAGCTAATTTTTGTGTTTTTCAGTAGAGATGGATTTTCACCGTATTGCACAGGCTTGTCTCGAACTCCTGACCTCGTGATCCACCCACTCGGCCTCCCAAAGTGTTGGGATTACAGGCGTGAGCCACCACGCCCGGCCTTCATTTAGTATTTTTACTGCAATGAAATTAGAAATATGTCAACCTGGGTTTTGGTTCACTCTTCAATATATCTTCTTCACAGCAAACATATAATAATAATGAATAAAAGTGTAAAAAACAATGAAAAATAAATAATGAGATGATCTGAAGCTAAGCATTTGCTCAGCTTTGAACTCAGGATCAGCTTTTGCGAGTCAAAGACAACCAAAGTGCCTCGCTTGAGATGAGTATTTCAAGCTAAGTTTACTGTTTAAAGTCAACAGCATAGGTAAGTTAAGAAAAACAAGAGATGCCTTCAAGGAAATTTACTGTAGCTGTATGTTACGGATTAAATTGCGTCCTCCCAAAACTCATAGGTCGAAGTTTCCGAATGTGACCCGCTTTGAAGATAAAGTCTTTACAGGGGTAATCACATTAAAATTAGGTCATTTGGGTAGGGCTTAATCCGATATGACAGGTGTCTGTATAGAAAGGGAAAATTTAGAGACACACTCACAGAGGGAATACCATGTGTAGATGAAGGCAGTGATTTATGGTGATATTCTATCATCCAAAGAAACCAAAGATGACCAGCAACCTTCTAGAAGCCAGGAGAGATGAATCCAACAAAATTTTTCCCAACACCCCTCAAAAAGAACAAACTCTGCCAACACCTTGCTCTCTGACTTCTAGACTATGCAATTGTGAGACAGTCAAATTCCGCTGTTTAAGCCACCTCAGTTTGTGGCACTTTGTTACGCTGCCCAAGCAAACTAATGCATAATGAGTTTATAGAAAAGTCTGGACCTAGAGAAGTTGAAAGACAAAGACATGGTATATTGAGCAGGAACTGAGCCAAGTCAGCTGAGCTTGGTGACAAGATCTGTGATATATCCAGAGCCATAGGTGGTCATTATAAGATGTGACTCTTGCCTCAGAAACAATGAGAAGAGGGGACAATGGGGAGACACATACAAAACTAAAACCAGGCTGAGCACGATGGCTCATACCTGTAATCCCAGCACTTTGGGAGGCCGGGTGAGCAGATCACTTGAGGTCAGGAGTTTGAGACCAGCCTGGCAACATGGTGAAACCCCGTCTCTGCTAAAAATACAAAAATTAGCCGGGCGTGGTGGCGGGCGCTTGTAGTCCCAGATACTCAGGAGGCTGAGGCAGGAGAATCGCTTGAACCCGGAAGGCAGAGGTTGCAGTGAGCCGAGATGGTGCCACTGCACTCTAGCCTGGGCGACAGAGTGAGACTCCATCTCAAAGAAAAAAAAAAAAAGAAAAAAGCATATAGCAAAGAAATAACTAAGAAATGGTTATAAGAACATGCAGAAATCTTGAATATGAATAACAACCATTGAATTAAGGTACTACATAACAGATAAATTCTAAACCAGAACCGATTGAAAAGAGAAGAAACACAGCAATGGCATATATATTCAAAAATCAATTCATAAAGAGGTAAAATGTGAAAAGTACAATTACGATACATGAGTAAAAGTTTGAATGGCCACAGTCTATGTTCAATCAGAGTTTCAGGTGAAAATGAGACGAATGGCAGAGAAGGCTCTACTTGACAGGAACAGAGTTGAGAGTTTTCCAGAATTTAAAAAAAAACATGGTTCTCAGATCAAATGTTTCTATAAGACTGAGTAGCATATAAATAAAAATGCAGATTTAGGCATAACATTGTAAAACTTCAAACCATCAGTTTTGTTTTTTTTTTCATTCTTTAAATTTACCAGAAAGAGAAGACAGATTACCTATAAATTGTTGCAAATTAACCTGAAACTGACATCTTGACAGCAATTATAGAAACTGAAAAAATAATAGAGTATCTTCAGAGTGCTAAGACAATGAACACAATGTTACATTCTTCTAAATGGTCATTCCACAGCACAGGCGAAATAAAGACATTGCAAATATACAAAGGCGAATGTAGATCCTCCTTCAAATTTTTAAAAATAATATAAGCTCAGAGAGATAGCATGAGACTAAAATAACATCAATAAGTGAAAATGTTAATAAAATTATGTTGGAAATTCTAGTTGACAGCTGATAGTAAAACTAATTACAGATTTTTTTTTGATGAAACTAAAATTCTAGGAAGCAATATACCTGAGGACTTTAAGTGTGGAATTTCATCCTAAAATCCTTTTTATGTTTAGGAAACATAAATAATTACAGATTTGCAGTAATAACTTCTGTGACTAATTAAAGATTAGTTAAATTAAAAGAAATTACTAAATGAATATATTACTTCAAAGTCAGCAGATGAGACCAATGTACATGTAGAAAAATTTTATTCAGCAGAACACAGTAAAGGAGCAAGAATAAAAGAAAGAAACATGATTATAGACGATAGAATGTAAGTTGGAAGAAATAGATACAAATATGTCAATAATCACAATAAGTGCAATTTAATTATTTTCATCATTTGAACTGGAGAAAAATAAATCTAGTTTGTGATATTTTACTTTAAGAAGAAAACCTAAACAGAGTAACATAGAAGGTTAAATATAATGGAAGAGAAAAATGGTAAACTATTGCAGGTTCTCATCGAAATAAATACGATATAGCGATGTTAATACAGGGCAAGTTAAACTTTACGGTAAATGACATCATTAGAAATGCAGTGAATGGCACAGAAGTAGTGTGATATGTTAGAAGGTGATGGGTGGCTCTTTTAGGTTGAAATCTCGGTTATGCGGTGATATGAAAGCTGAGACCTAAATTGTAAGGAGAGGTCAGTCATAGCAAGATTTGGGAGCTGAACGTTACAGCCAGCAAAAACAGCAAGCAAGTGTGATGAGTTTAGTGTGTTGGAAGAGCCCACAGAGGGCTGTGTGACTGGGTCCTCAGGAAAGGATGAATGGCAAATGATGACTTTAGAGGTAGGCAGTGGATAGATTCCAGTGGCCTTTGTAGGCAGTGGTAAGAAGTATGCTTTTATTTTTAAAAATTTTACTTTAAGTTCTGGGATACATGTGCGGAACGTGCAGGTTTGTTAGATAGGTATACATGTGCCATGGTGGTTTGCTGCACCTATCAACCTGTCATCTAGGTTTTAAGCCCCGCATGCATTAGGTATTTGTCTTAATGTTATCCCTCCCCTTCCCCTCCCCCGATAGTCTCCAGTGTGTGATGTTCCCTTCCCTGTGTCCATGTGTTCTCATTGTTCAACTCCCACTTATGAGTGAGAACATGAAGTGTTTGGTTTTCTGTTCCTGTGATAGTTTGCTGAGTATGATGGTTTCCAGCTTCATCCATGTCCCTGCAAAGGGCATGAATTCATTCTTCTTTATTGCTGCATAGTATTCCATGGTGTATATGTGCCACATTTTCTTATTCTAGTCTCTCATTGATGGGCATTTGGGTTGGTTCCAAGTCTTTGCTATTGTAAATAAGACTGCAATAAACATCTGTGTGCATGTGTCTTTATAGTAGAATAATTTATAATCCTTTGGGTATATACCCAGTAATGGGATTGCTGGGTCAAATGACATTTCTAGTTCTAGATCCTTGAGGAACTGCCACACAGAAGTGTGCCTTTAGACCAAGGGTCATGGAAACTATTGGTACATTGTAAGCCAGAATACGACAAAATTCTATGAATCAGAAAACAGGCCCTTACCCGACACCAGATATGCCAACATGGTTCCCAGCCTTCAGAACTGTGAGAAATTAATTTATGTTGCATATAAGCCACACAATCTGTGGTACTTCATTGTAGCAGCTAGAAAGAACTAAAACGAGATGTGTTCTAGTCACTTCTCTTACAGAACAAGTAACCTAGTTCTACATAAAGCTGGGCAGTTGCTAGAGACAAAAAGCAACCAGCAAACAATGTGTCAAGACATGTAAAAATAATGTTAGAAAAGCATTGTTCATAAAAGCAAAGTAACAGAAATTATTAAATGCTCACGATTTAATTGGAGATTAGCTAAACACATTGTGGGAAATCCATCAAATAAAAAACCAGGTATAATTAACTAGAGAAGCTCCGCTCTGCGTCTGATAGAAATGTTTTCCAAAATAAATTGAAAAGTAAAAATGCATGATGAAGATGATTATGTTTATGAACATGAAGATAGAGATAATAAACCCTGGGAACTCCAGAAGGGGAGATGTGGAGAGGGGGGTGAGGGCTGAAAAATTACCTATTATATACAACGTTCACTGACTGATAGCTACATAGAAGCCCAAACCCCACCATTATGCACTATATCCATGCAATAGACCTGCATATGTACTTCCTGAATCTAAAATAAAATAAAAATGTTTAAGGACTATTGTATTTAAATAGTATGCCCATTATGCTCACTTGTGTAAAAAAAAAATAATACACTCACCTGTATGGCAAACATTTTGAAGCATTCAAAACAAGCTCTTAATAATGACTACCCCTGCAGAGGTTGGGAACAGTGGAAGAGCTGTCCTTTCTACCTTCATGTTCAGTTTTGGTTTTGGGGTTTTTTTGTTTTGTTTGTTTCTTTTTTTTTTTTTTTTTTTTTTTTTTTTTGAGACAGTCTCATTATCTTGCCCAGGCTGGAGTGTAGTGGCGCGATCTCAGCGCATTGTAACCTCCACCTTCCAGGTTCAAGCAATTCTCCTGCCTCAGACTCCTGAGTAGGCAGGATTACAGGCAAACACCACCACGCCCAGCTAATTTTTGTAGTTTTACTAGAGATGGGTTTTTGCCGTGTTGGCCAGGCTTATCTCAAACTCCTGACCTCAAGTGGTCTGCCCACCTCTGCCTCCCAAAGTTCTGGGATGACAGGTGTGAACCACCGCACCTGGCCCAGTTTTGCATTTGAATGGTCAACATGTATTCTTTCAGTTTTTGAAAACTTTAGTCATTTTAAAATTTACTTTATTATGCTAGCCCTTTCCATTTTGCTCATGTATCCTGTACTTGAATAATTTGCCTGTCAAAAATCCCCACATGAATTCTGTGGCAGGAAGGATGAAAACAAATTACTTAAGGATAATCTTATTTTACATATAAGTTTTGCCTATACTAATAGAAATAAGAGGTGTGAAACATGTTAATACTGTACATTTAAGACTAAAATTTTTTAGACAGAAATATTTATAATTCCTTTAAATGGGTTCTTTGAAGTCATATGAAGGTATTTGTTTTGACAGATAATTTTCTGTTCATGTTTAAAATCTACTCTATTTCTGACATTTTTTCCTCTGAAATTGTGGCAAGTGAGTCACTAAAAAAATTCACCTAACATTTTCCTCTTGAACAAATTGAAAAATTAACATATATGTGACAAAAGACTCAATTCAATTTAGATAATATAGGATTATATTTATTTCTGCAGAATCAATAGACCAGTAATCTTCTATAATTATGTGTATGTATTGACATACTCTGTATTTACTAATACATGTCTTTATTATTAAAATCCATTTTCAGGCAAAAAGACGCATATAACTACTCTAGGTTTTTACTTGAACCCAATAGTAAGCTTCTGGGAACACGATTTGGTGGGGAAGAAGGAGTTTATATTTTATAAATACAATAAACATATCTGTACATTTTGTAACTTTTATGTGTTTTTCTGTCTCTGATATTGCCAGTATGAAATCGGATTTTATTAATAATAAGATTAAGTAATGACAGCGTGAACAAATGAGGGATGATACTTAGTAGAAAGGACTGTTGATAGTGTAAACATTTACTAAGTCTTAACATATCTTCTTTCCTTGAGTGATTTTCAGTGTAAGAAAGTGAAAAGAAATTGACAGCAATTGCATATCTGCATGTACCAGACATTCTATTTGTTTCTTATTTCATTTTATTTTTTTGAGACAGGGTCTCGCTCTGTCACCCAGGCTGGAATGCAAAAGCGGGAAGATTGCTGGAGCCTAGGATGTTGAGTCTGCAATAGCTGCATTCATGCCATTACATTCTTGTCTGGTTGTTTTTTTAATCATATAACATATAAGATAGGTACTAGAGCCCACTTCACAGATGATACAAGGGAGAAGAGAAGGACTCATAACAATATGGGGATGACTAGGCTATAGGGCACTTTTTCTCAAAATATGTTCTGTGGAACATGATCCTTTTACCAAGTTCGGGGAAAGAGATTTCCAGAGTGAGTGTTATCTGAGGGTGAACATGCCAAGCTCTTTCCCACCTGGGCTTTTCTCATGTTCTCTTATCTCATCTGGAATTGTCCTGTCTCAGAGCTTTGTAGAACCCTTTTCTTCTCATTCAGGGATGTTTCCGTATCTACCAGATCACTGTGTGTTTTTTTCTTCTCAACACTTCACATGATCCCAAAGTATTCGTTTTTTGTATTTGTTTACTTGCATCTTTTATTTTCTGCTGCCTCCTCCTCTAAACCACCACCACCTAAGCTCAAGCCCTGAACTGTCAAGTTCATGAGAACAACGATCTTGACTTACTCAATACTATTGCCATCAGCACCTAGGACAGTGCCTGGTGCATAGCAGATGCTCGATAAATAATTGTAAAATGAATGATTTTCAGTGTAATCACTGTACACTCCTTGTCTACAGTGTGCATTACCTCTTAAGGCCTCCAAGCAGGATGACAGTCAATGAATCTGCTTAATTTTGTTTAACACAGTCTCTCCACAATACATGTGATCATTTTTTTCCTTGTTACATCTAAGTAGTCAATTTTTAAAATCCTTTGGTAAATATTGTCACAACGAAACCAAAAAGGACCCATGTCCCAAAATCCCCACCTCATCTGCTAAACTTCCTGTTCAAATGCAAATGTCACTTAGAAGGTGTATTTTAGGAAGCTTTTGGCAGCCATCAGTACCACACCAAAATGAGTTTGTCGATTTAACTAACAGAGGGTCATGTGTAGAGAGAATGGATGCCCCCACCACCCGCAGAGCCAGCCTCAGGACACAGGTGAGGTAGGAAGCAAGATTACAAGGGAAGACTTCAGCCATCCAGGGGACCCAAGGAGGTTACCATCCTGGGAGGAGCCGATGCGGAAAGTTACACTGGTGAAGAAAAGAGCTTCCCACATTTTCCCCTCCACCAACTGTGGCTACTGGGCTTATTACATGGTTATTTTTTCACTCTGCCAATCTAGTTTGAGGCACAGAAGCGTTATACAACTCCTTCGACTTTAGGGTAGTTAATGAAGCAGTTAGAATTCAAACCCACGACTAACTGACTAAATCACATTGTCTTTCTCTTCTTCCATGATACCCTTCCTTTTCTCTTTAATTCTTAAGACATACAAAGGGGAAAAATCAATGATCACCCATTTTCTTAATTAGCAAGAAATGCAGAGGGGAAAGAAAGATCATTGCTCCACCTGCAGCAGGTGTCTACCTGGCTCTGCAGTGTCCTTTGCTGCATGATTGGTTAGTTGGTTGCATACCATACAAGGTGGAAATAGGACATGCTCTTAAGGGTAAGTCAATGTAAAGGAAGAAAAGGAGAGAAACACGCTAAAGAGTTCAGCATTGATCAGTCATCTATGTCCATTTCTTGATGCTTCAGAAAAAAAAATCATGATTTTTAAAAATCTAAGTGGCTATTACATAAGAGAAAAGGAAATTAACTCATCTGATTCCTTAAAATTTTATAAGCATCGAACGACCTTGAGAAATGTCTGCAATTTGTAATTCTTAACTATGTAAGAAAAGATATTGTACAGAGTTAATATCAGGTTCTTTGTTTGTTTGTAGTTTAGAATTTACATATGCCTACTTGATTTTGAGGACCCTTACAAGATTTTATGGTATATTACACAAGGTAATCAAATTACATTGATCATAAACCAAAAATCCCAATAAATGGTAGACACACAGATGTTTTTGGAAAATTAGAATAAGTCCGTTACACAGAACTCATGGTTAATTAGAGAAAATACACAGGTATATCTACAAAGGCAAACTTTTTACTTGAACTAAACTTCAAGGAGAGATAAATATTTTAATAGGTCCCTTACATAAAAGGTTTCTTAGCAAATTAATGAACAGTTTCCACTAGGAGTGAAGCTTAGAGCTTGGCAGATTTCAAATTCTTTGTTCTTAATAGGTTCTAGAATGTTAGCCATGCATTGATTACCAAAGGATATTTTGGGCAACATTTGGAAAGCAAAGTAATAAGCAGATCTGGTCAGGTCTCTCCTAAAGACCCTTTGAGAGTAATCTCAACCCAAGCCATTTATTGGCTTTAATAATGAGAAAAGTGAGTTGGGAAATACCAGATGTTAATGAAAATCTGTTCAAATCTCTGCCGTGAATGGGAGCGTCATCAGTTTATTCAAGTCTAATTTAGACTAGAGGCAGATTATTTAATTATTATTCAGTATACTTCCTCCAAAATGTGCCATGAAAGTTCTAAACAATCTGTTCACTTTTTAAAATTATACCTATATAGGGCAGATTTAAGGTAGCTGTTTTCAAGCCATAATTTCTGGGAAAGCATGGATTATATGAAAAAATTTACAAATCGTGGACTTTTTTGTCCAAAGTAAATTGAATAAATAATAATAACCACAATGTTTTAAACTCATATAGTACTAACTAGGTACAAAGAAGTAGTTTTTCATGTATTATCTCATTCACGTATATCGAATTGAGATGTCTGATCTGAAATTAATTGTATATTAATTTGCAATTAAATGTGCTCTAAACCATGGCTCTTTGACATTTTGAATTGAGCCTTTTTTATCAATTAAGGTTGAGCCTTTGAGGTTACCAAATGGTCTGATTACTTATTCTTGTACTTATGTATTCCACCATTATTTATTGGACACTGTGCTAAGTGCTGGGGATACAAAAGTAAAAAAGACAGAATGTT
The DNA here is from genome assembly GCF_043159975.1 of Macaca nemestrina. Taxonomy (NCBI): domain Eukaryota; kingdom Metazoa; phylum Chordata; class Mammalia; order Primates; family Cercopithecidae; genus Macaca; species Macaca nemestrina. The sequence continues at coordinate 139,335,238 of NC_092132.1, read as the reverse complement.
ATGATGAAATGCAAAATTAATTATTTCATAATGATTGTAATTAAGTGCTCTCAGCAAAGAAGTATAGGCAGTTATATTAGTGATTAACAGGAAGATTTGACACATTCTTGTACATTAAGAAAGACGTACTCCAGGAAGTAATATTTTCCTGAGGTCTGAAAGATAGGTAGGAATTATGAAGTGGAAATACTACTTTAGGTAGATGAGAAAACAAGTATAAATTCATTTAGGTAGAATAAAGTGGTCAACATTTCAAGATAAGAATTTAGCAAAAGCAGGTACGCTGTACTAAAAAAGTATGTGTGGAAGAGGTACAGTAGTAGACGGAGTTACAGAATAGCCAAGATAAGTAGTGGTCAGGTCATGCAAAATCCTACTATAGATTTTCATCCACGTCCACATAACAACAGCAATAAATGCTTATTAAGCCTTAATACATGCCTGGTAGTGTTTTAAGTATTTGGCATGCTTTAAACTTCACAACATGCCTTTGTATTAGATCTTTATATCATCCTCATTGTACAGCTAAACACACAGAAGAGTTTAGGTCACTTGCTTACACAGCTAAGAAATGAGCAACTTGAGTTCTGATGGAGGTGGTGTTGCTCCAGGACCTCCTATGCTGAGTGATAAAAAAACCAATGAAGGCTTTGAACAAGGAATGGACATACCCGTCTCCCACTTACCTACCCTTGCACTAAAGGTATGGGTTTCAGTCAATGAACATTTATCGATGTACACACCAGTGATGTACAGAGCACTGTAGTAGATACTGTGATATCTTATGTACTCACATCCACACATTATTCTGTTAGTACAAACCCTTCAAGAAGCAGCACAAATACCAAGATTAAGGAGGGACTTTGACAGGCATGGATTGGTGAGGAATATGCAAAAGATTGTTATCATGATGATGACATGAATCTTTTTCTAGTCTGTCATTTTACCAAGTTTCTATAATTTCATTCAATTCTCACAATAGTTTGCTGATGTAGACACGACAGGGATTATTTCCACTTTATACGTAAGGAAGCTAAAGTTTTAAAAGGGTGAAGCACCTCTGCTAAGCACACATACCAGTGATGGAACTGGATTCAAATTTAACTTTCCTGACTCTACTTGAGGCCTGCTTTTATGCAATGTCTGTACAGAAGGGAGAGCCTGTGGAAAACTAGAAAAGAGGGAAACATAAAGTACTGTGTGTGATAAATATTGTAAAACATTTAGAATTTTCCCAGAAACTATGAAAATAAAAAGAGTAATAACGTCATAATATTTAATTTTCTAGTTAAAATATGCTCAAAATATCTGTCACAGAACCACCTTTATGGCTCCTAACTGCAATCCTACTCTTTCAAATGCACCTTATGTTTTATCATATTTCCCTAAACAGATGCAAGTCTTAGGAGATTATTAGAGATTATTAGGAAGGAGTGATTTCTTAAAAAATGAAAGCCAAGTGAATTAATTGAGTTTGGAAATGCGACTAGTTGGCATGGCTTGTTATAATTTTTTTTCTCTGTATAGGAGTAATTAATCGTTAGAGAGCATGAAGAAAAGCTGTGTAGTTATCCACATGCCTTTTTTATACAATGACTCATTTTATAAAAGAAAAGTGCAATCAGTCTTGAATTGTGAATTGTGATCTTGGGCCAATATGCTGGTAAAAGACGGCATACATTAGGCCAGTGCCGGTGCTACATTAGGCCAATGTCACTGTGGAAAAATAACTTCTTGTGTGTGGGAGGGTGGTGGGTGGGTGTGTGATTTATTTCCTACCTGGGTTTTTGTTGTATCAAGTACCCAAGGTGACACCTCTGCCGTGAACTTAACAAACCCCGATTTTGGTCACAGGTTCTCACATCTTGGGGTCATGAACTTAGGAATAAAAGCAATTAAAAGATATACATTTGTCCCTTTTGAATTATTGTTCATTTTGGCCTACCTCCTTTTCCTTCATTAGTTCTAGGCATGAAGCCAACATGAGATTTATTTCTCACTTATGGCCTCTCTTTTCCAAATTGTCTTTCTGTTATTTATGGGCAGTAAAACTAAGGTCTGAACAAATGCTGAATTCCACTTAAACCCTTACTCACCTCAAATAATGAATGATCAAGTTATCTGACAGCTTGTGAACACATTTCAAGTGAGATTATGGCAACTTACTTACGATAATGCCAACAATTTTGAAATTATTCTTTGGAGTCATTTTCTTTTCCATGTATTTTAAATTAACTCATTAGTTCTCAAAATGTTCTATTCGTAAGATTTTGCAATATTTTCTTGGAGTATTGCCAAAAGTCCTTGTGCTAATCAGTAGTACATCAAGCCAAAACACAGGAAAATTTAAGTTTGGACAGCAATTTTGCTCACTATATCCATCTTAGAGGTTTGTAATCCACATTAGCATTTACTTTAATTTTATTTTTTAATTAGCACATAAAACACATTTTTGGTGTACAATGCTATGAATGTTAACTAATGTATGGAGTCTTATAACCACCATCCCAATCAAGACACACAATAGTTCCATGACACTCTAAAACACACATTGATTTAATCCATTTACATTTCAACAACAATCTTCTAAAGTAGATGCTGTATCAATCTCATTTTACAACTGGAAAAACAGAGGTACCAGGAAGTTTAGGTCGCTGTCCCAAGGCTAAACAGCTCAGAAGTGAGCAAATTGGGATTTGAGCCAAGAAGCCTTGCTCCAGGGCCTTCTCTCCTAACCCCTATGCTTACGAACAAATCCTCCCCACACCTCCAAAGCCTGGAAACCTGTTATCTTCTCTATCACTACAATTTCATATTTACCAGAACGCCATATAAATGAAGTTGTATAGAATCATATAGTATGTAACCTTCAGAAATGGGCTTTTTTTTCACTCAGTATAAAGACTTTGAGATTCACCCATGCTTCTGTGTGCATTAATAGTTTATTATTTTTATTGCAGAGTCCATGGTATGGGCATAGCATAATTTGTTTTTCTGTTTACCCATTGGGGGACACTTACATCATTTTCAGTTCAAAGATCACAGAGTCAACTGGTAAAAACATTAACGGATAGATTTTGTGTGCACATATCTTTTCATTTTTCTAGGATGAATATGTAGGAATTGGATTGCTGGGTAATAGGGTAAATGGGGGTTTAATGTTAGATAAAATCGCCAAACTGTTTTCTAGATGGCTGTGTCGCATTTCATTCCCACCACTAACATATGATAATTCCAGTTTCATCCCCTCCTCGCTAGCTCTTCATATTGCCAGTTGTATTTTTATTTCAAAATTTATTTTTTATTTTAAAATTAAAATGGCTAAAATATAAACTACTGACAATATGAAGAACTGGTAACTTGGTAAACTCACAAATCACTTACTAGATCTGATTACATCTAGAGTATTCTTTTTTTCTTTTTGGAATATTCTAATAGCTGAGTAGTGGAATTTCATCATGATTTTAATTTTCATTTCCCAATTGTCTAGAGGTGCTGAACATCTTTCTGTGTTCTTATTTGCCTTCTGTATATTGTCTTTGTTCATTTTTAAAATCAGATTGTTTTCTTACCTGTGAACTTTATTCTTTATGTATTCTGAACATAAACCCTTTGTCAGATAAACTGCAAATATTTTATGTCAGACTAGCTTCTCTTATTTTATCTTTTGGGGAGCAAAGTTTTTCATTTCCATGAAGTCCAATTTATCAAGATTTTATGTAATGGATTTTGATTTTTGTCATCACATCTAAGTACTCTGAGACCTATTCTTAGGTTATAAAAATTTTCTCCTATTCTACTGGAATATTTATACTTTTATTTTTTTACATTTAAATATATAATCTTTTCTGAAATAATTATTGTATAAAATGTGATGAATGTCAAGGTTTATTTATTTATTTAACTCAAAGCTGTCAATTTGAGCACCATTTGTTGAAAAGATTACCTTGTCTCCATTGAATTACTTTTGCACAGTTGTCAAATATCAATTGACCATATCTGTATGAGTCTATGCCTGAAATTTCTATTCTAATTAGTTTATCTAAGTGTCAATCCCTTTAAGAACACCAAAGACTCTTAATTATTGGAGCTTTCAAAATTTTTCTGACTATTCTACTTCCTTTCCACATAAAGTTTATAATAAGCTTGTCCACATCCATAAAAATTATTCTGGGAATTTTGATTGGAATTACAATAAATCTCTAGACCTAATTCAAGAAAATTGACATTTTTTTGTAATTTGAGTCTTTGAATGCCTGAACACAGTATCTCTCTCTACTTAGAAGTTTTCATTGATCTATTTTTCAGCAGTGTATTGTAGTTCTTAATATAATGATCCTGTACATGTTTTATTATGTTTATACCTAAGTATGTTGCTTGAGAAGAGTTACTGTAACTGATACTTTTTTAAAATATCAGTTTCCAGTTGTTTGTTGTTATAATATATAAGTAAAATTTCTATCATGTGATAATGTTGCATCTTGTGACCTTGGTAAACTCACAACTTACTTACTGGGTCCAATTATATCTAGATGCTTTTTTTTTTCTTTTTTAGTATATTCCTTGGGATTTTCTACAGACAATAATATACTTTGTACATAAAATGAGTTTTATTTCTTCCATTCCTGTCTGTAGAATTTTCACTTCTCTTGCCTTGTTCAACTGGCTAGTGTTTATAATAATATTTTGAAATGGAGTAGTGAGAATGGTGGACATCATCATTTCATTCCTGATGTCAGGAGGAAAGAACTCAGTCTTTCACAATTAAGAATGGTACCAAATATAGGTATTCTTATAGATAACTTTTATCAGGCTGAAAAAATTCCTTCTAATTCTAGTTTGCTCAGACTTTTACACATTTTATTAAAATGCCTTTTCCACATCAATGGATTTGATCATTTTTTTGGACAGTTAATGTGATGGAGTTCATAGGCAGATTTTCAGTTGTTGAACCGGTATTGCATATCCATAACCAACTACACTATATCCATAACAAATTACACTTAGTTATGACACGGCCTTCGCCAATTTTCAGTTGTTGAACCGGTATTGCATATCCACAACAAACTACACTTAGTTATGATACAGCCTTCCTTTTATATGTTGCTGAATTTTATTTCAAAATATTTTGTTGAGGATTTTTACATCTATTTTCATGAGATATATTGGCCTGAACTTTTCTTATATTGTCTTTATATGCTTTTATCAGAGAACTGCTAACCTTATAAAATAAATTAGAATGTGCTCTTTCCTCTTCTATATTCTGAAAGAAATTGAGTAGAATTGATGCTATTTCTCATTTAAATATCCAGTAGATTTCACTTGTGAAACTATGTGAGCCAGATGCTTTACTTTTGAGGGTGTTTCCAAACTGGGAATTCAATGTATTTAATAGTAATAGAACTATACAAGTTTTCTATTTAGTCTTAGGTAAGTTTTGAGAATTTAGTTTCTGAGGAATTAGAGCTATGCGTATGCAACTCAGGGTGAGCACAATAAACAATTTTACTGAGTCACTTTTTTGAGCTCCATAATGTCCCTGGTACATTTGTTCCCCTTTATAGCCTTGGGCCAAAAATTGGAGCTTTATTTCTCTTCTTCTGTTGTATACTTTCCTCAAATGCACTCATGTCTGCAGCCAAGGGACAGAGGACAGAAAAGGAGAGAAAGAAGTAGAGTTTTACTCCCAACTTCTTTGTATTAGTCAGTTCCCACATTGCTATAAAGAAGTACCTGAGACTGGGTAATTTATTTAAAGAAGAAGTTTAACTGGATCACTTTTCTGCAGGCTGTACAGGAAGCATGATGCTGGCATCTGCTCAACTTTTGAGGAGGCTTCAGGAAAACTTACCATCATAGCAAAAAGGGAGCAAGGCATCTCACATGGCGGGAGCAGGAGCAAGAAATGGGGGATGCCACAAACTTTTAAACAACCAGACCTCAAGAGACCTCACTCACTATGGCAAGGAAAGTACCAAAGGGGAAATCTGCCCCCATGCTCCATTCATCCCCCGCCAGTCTCCACCTCCAACATTGGGGATAATATTTCTACATGAGATTTGGATAGGGATGACACCCAAACTGTATCACTCATACCACAGCTCCTGAGAAAGAGCCACAGCTCCTCTGAAAGGATATTAAATGTCTTCATGTCTCTGCTGCCATCACTGTTGTGGGGACCCCTTTCCCATTCCTTGAATCTAAACCAGAAAGATTCTCCAGGAACTCTCTCGGTCATGCACAAGTCTACTTGTGGGTTTCAGATGCCTAAGATACAGGCCAGTAGACATAATAGAGGGAAACACGGTACACCACAGCCTTTCTGGTGGTATTTTGATTCTGATTTTTAAAAAATTCATTTGCTGCTGTTTACTTTTAAGAGCTGCTCTGTTCATTCTGCCCTAATTCTGTGACTACATTCAGTAGGAGAAACAGGGAGTGGGAGGAGTATGCTTACTCTGTCTTACCGGGAATTGCACTACCGTCATTAGCATTTTTCAATTCTACAAGGTCCTGCAAAAGATTTCTTTAATTGTTTTAACCTCTATGTTCTTCAGAACCCAATTTTTACCTAACATTTACTAACAGCTTGTGGAACCTTTATTCCTGGAAAATGCATTTTCAAAAGCACTGTTCTAAAATAAAACTGACATTTAATAAAATTCTTGAACTATTGGTGATCTTATTATGTAAGTGCTAGAAAAATAAATACATGGAAATTATGTGACATTATCGACTTATTTGGCTAGGTCTGTGTTTAAGAAAAGAATGACTTTTTTGTTTTGTTTTGTTTTCTTGTTTATTTGTTTGGTTGTTTTTGTTGTTGTTGTTTGTTTTTGAGATGGAGTCTCACTTTATCGCCCAGTCTGGAGTGCAGTGATGCGATCTTGGCTCGCTGCAACCTTTGCCTGGTGGGTTTAAGTGATTCTCCTGCCTCAGCCTCCCAAGTAGCTGGGATTACAGGCACCCACCACCATGCCCAGCTAATTTTTGTGTTTTTAGTAGGCACAGGGTTTCGCCATGTTAGCCATGCTGGTCTCGAACTCCTGACTTCTGGTGATCTGCCTGCCTTGGCCTCCCAAAGTGCTGGGATTACAGGCGTAAGCCACCTAATCCGGCCAGAAAAGAATGACTTTATAGTAGCTGTATTTAAGAATCCCAACAGTACATGTAGATTTGCCTATGATTTGCTTAATATTAGAATATTAATATTCTAATATTAATATTTGTCTTTTGACTTTATGATAGTGGATTTAGAATCATTAATCAATTTAGCTCAATGTGGATTTAGAATCATTCATCAATTTAGCTCTCTATGGTGATTCTACAGACTCAATGTACAGCCTCCACTTGACTCATGTACTACATTGCTTTATGTAATGACTTTTGTTTATATAGAAACATAGTGACAGGCTTAGTGTTAAAGTCTAATAAAAGAAAGCAGGGCTGCAAGATCCATGCTTGTGAGTGTAATCCACCCAGGATTTTCCTACAAGTATGTCAACAGTAGATTCTCTAATTTTAGATTTCTACTAAACAGAGGAGCCTGTTAAAAGGGACCCTAGTATTTTGTTCCATTTCATGAGGCCACATATACAAAGACAGACAAATGAACAGGCATCATTTTATTGAGCAACCTACAGGTGCTCCTCAACTTACAATTAGGTTAGGTCCTAACAAATCAGTTTTAAGTTGAAAATATCTTAAGTTAAAAATACATTTAATCCATCTAACTTACTGAATATCATAGCTTAGCCTACCTCACCTTAAACATGTTCAGAATATTTATGTTTGCCAGTAGTTGGGGAAAATCACCTAAAACAAAGTCAATTTTATAATAAAAAATAAAAATAATAAAATTCAAAGTACCATTTCTATTGAATGTGTATCACTTTCACACCATCGTGGAGTCAAAAATTGTTAAGTTAAACCCCCATAAGATGGGGACTTTCTGTATTTCTATTTATGGCATATGAATTGTTGAATGACTTTTCTTGTACTAGACACCTAAAACATCCCTTGACTTCTTTTGACAAAACCTATAAACATCTGCACTATTGGTTATTTTCTTAGTGACCTCTCTGGAAGAGTCACAGTTTGACTTGGGAAAATTTGTGGTTATCAGTAATCAATCCAGAAATGACGACATAAAGCATTGCTTTATGTAATATCCTTTCACCATAAAACATAAAGCAGAATTTCTCTTTTTGGCAACCCAGCATCTGTTAATAACAGATTGGCTCACCCATACACAGTTTATGAAGAAATATTAAATCGCAAGGGCTTTCTTAGAGTGGCTTTAGATGTTCTGATGTTCAGAGCCCCTTTGTAGTAAGAATTTTACTTTTATTTTATATCTGATATTTTTTATTTTTGCCTATATTTTATCTGTGTTCCTGTCTAAGAAAAACCGATTTCTAGTGTACTTGCTCCTCTCCTTGAAATTCTAACTATACAAAGATATAATTTGTTCGTGTCTGTGGATGTGTGATATAAATTCTTTCTAATTTGTTCTTAAGGTCTTTCTCTGGAGAATAACTATAAATTCTCGCACTGCCCTGTCAGGGCTCAATGGAGGTGGTTCTGGATGTTTTCAGTGTACTTTTCATGGGATTCTTGTTTATCCTGGTTGACGGCCTAATGCCTGAGTGTCCAACCCATAGCCATGTGTCACTGTCACAGGAAATTTGTTTATACTGGCAGACACCTGTGTGACTCCTGTCTGACCAGGATTTGGATTATTCCTACCAAGATAACCACTCTCTAGGAGATCCTTCACCAGGAATGAACTTAGGTCTGAGTCTGTTGGTCAGATGAGGCACAGAGGAGGCAACTCAAGAAAATATATGAAAAAACAGAAGCAGTTTATTACTCACAGATCCCAGAAACAAGAAGGCAGCATGGCTCTCATGGCCAATGGGAAGGACGGAGTTGTCTGGGACATACTCAACAGATTAAAAATATGTCCCTCAATTAAAGAGTGGATAAAGAAATTGTGAGAAAGAATCTCTCACCGTGAAATACTAGTCAGCCATAAAAAGGAATGAAATAATGGCATTTGCGGCAACCTAGATGGAATTGGAGGTCATTATTCTCAGTGAAGTAACTCAGGAATGAAAAAGCAAACATCAGATGTTCTCACTCCTAAGTGAGAGCTAAGCTATAAGAATGCAAAGGCATAAGAATGATACAGTGGACTTTGGGACTTTGGGTAAAGGGTGTGAGGCAGGTGAGGGATAAAAGACTACAAACTGGGCACAGTGTATACTGCTCAGGTAATGGATGGACCAAAATCTCAGAAATCCCCGCTAAAGAACTTACTCAGGTAACCAAACATAACCTGTTCCCCAAAAATCTATGGATATTAAAAAATAAATTAAAAGTGTTAAAAAATATATGTCACGTACAGTAAGCCCTTCTTATATTTTTTTCCTTTATTTGTACTTTGAGGGCTATCGAATTGGTTTGGAGGAGAAAATGAAATATCCATTGAGATAAATTTCTCAAATATATCATTTTGTCTATTAAAAAAATCTGCATGAGGCATATGTTTTCCTTTTATAACAATTTAAATAATCAGTTATACGAATTCATAGTTTTTCCGTTCTCTCTTTAAGGTTTCGTTATATTCACACAAAAAAAGCAATTTAAAGATCAGAAGGTTCTGGAGTCTGGAATAAAACTACACTCCATTGTCCGATTAAAATTTTGATTTTTCTGGGTTTCAACATTCTAATAAGTAAGACAGTAGAATCAGCTATTTTGTTGAATAATTCTCGGAGGGAAGTTAGAAATCATGTCATCTGCCCTCAGGCTTATAAGTGAAGATGATCTTACATTATATTCAAGTAGGAAAAATTACCCTAATTATATAATTAAGGAAACTATACGAAGGGTTTTTTTTCAAAATTGGCTATTCAATTCATCATAACAGAGATTTATTTAGTCCCCACTATGTACTGCACACTCTATTACAGGCTTTGAGAGACACAATAGTGAATAGTATCTATCATGTGCCTTCACTTTATTATTTGGTAGAGGAGGCAATGTACACTCGTGAGTATCTCGGTTTGAGAGTAAGGTTGGATGTAAGGGTGGGGACTCATGACTTCTGAGTGCTTTTCTAATCTGTACGTGACACCTCCACTCAAATTCTAGGGTCCCTTATCATCATGGTGCTCATCATGGTGCTCCCGAGCCACTCCTGCCCCAACCACTGAGATTCACTGCCATGGCGAGTCACTATTAGAAATAGAAATAATGTAAATTGTTGTGTTTATAAGTATAAAAAAAAAAGTAGGGAAACAAGGATGATACAGTTAACCAGAATTTAAGAAAGGGCATACAATATGCCATTAGACAGTTCTCTAAAAAGGGATAAGGGATTCAAGTCAGGCATGATTTGGTAAATTACGCTGTGAAATAGTTAAAATATTAAAATTGGCTTTGAAACATCACTTGAAAGTTTACATTGCCTTCTGGCGCCCCTGTTTTCTGTTGGATTATTTAGTTTGCCACTTTCTTATATTTGTTCCCAAAGCATTAGAATTTACTAACCCCATTCAGCTTTTGGCATCTTGTGTTAAGAAGCCCAGTAATTGACCTTGACTTTTCCACGTACTCGTCTCTATCAGATGATCACCCAGCTTACCTGTTAGCGTACCCGTAATTTATGTCTAGACTTTAATTAAGAGGTAACTTTTTCAAGGGAGGCAATGACTTCTAGTTTCAAAAATCAGAAAAAAATAAGATAAGGCCTCATGTGGCAGGGTAGTTTTAAAATTTCGACAAATAGAAACAGAGAATTAAATTTACCAAGCAGAGGAAATAGCAAGAGAAATTAGTAACTATGTTTTTAAGAAATAAAGGGAATATTCAGAATTTGATGAATACTGTCATTTGGGTGGCAAATATTTCAAAAAATGGAACATAAACTTGGAAAGGGAAATTGTAATCACACTTAAGTTTGGATATATATAACTTTATTAAGCAAGAGAGTGACATTTTTGCTTTGAAGAATTAAATAAATCCATGCTTTAGAAAGATTAACATGAAAGAAATATAAAAATTGTGTGGATCCATAAATTATATTATGAAGAAATAGGATATCAAAGACAATCCAGGAAGCAGCGTACAACTCCAAGCTAGCAGAACTGGCAACTGACGAAGGAAATTGAGAGGGACAGACAGAATCCAGAGGCAAAGATGTAAAGATCTGGATCTCGAAATGTGGCCATTTGTTGGTGAAGTGACTGGAAGGGATGAGCAACCACAAAAAGTACAACTACTTTTCTGGAAGTTTCTGGCCTGAGTGACTAAAACAATGATGCTATTATGTTATTATTTAATTTAATTGTTTGAGACGGAGTTTTGCTCTTGTCGCGCAGGCTGGAGTGCAAAGGCGCGATCTCGGTTCTCTACAACCTCCGTCTCCCAGGTTTAAGTGATTCTCCTGCCTCAGCTTCCTGAGTAGCTGGGATTACAGGCTCCCACCACCACGCCCAGGTAATGTTTTTATTTTTTAGTAGAGATGGGGTTTCACCACCTTGGCAGGCTGGTCTCAAAGTCCTGATCTCGGATGATCCACCCACCTCGGTCTCCCAAAGTGCTGGGATTAAAAGCATGAGCGACTGCGCCTGGCCAATGATGCTATGAAATTTTGAAATCAAAATTTCAAAGTTAGGGGAAACAATTAGTTTGGAAGAAACAGAATGCTTCACTTTTATGTCTGTTAAGTTTAGGGTGCCAGTAAAAAATAAAGCAGGATGTAGATGCAACTCTGGCATCTACATACGCAAGGTAAGATCTCTGTAGCTCTGTGGAGAAAAAGTTTGGAAAGAAGAAACCTTGGGGGTGTAAAATTGTGAACAGGGAAAGAGATGATAACAGTGGTGATGATGATGATGAAGATGATGACAGCAATAACAGTAAAAATTAATGAAACAAGAGAAACAAAAACAGAGGGTGAAAAAATAAGAAGAGTAAACACAACAGAGAAAAAGTTCAAAATAAGTGACAAAAAAATAGGTTAATGTTCTGGAAGCAAGGGAAACTCACAAAGGTAGGTGGAGGCGGTGATCATGTGAGCAGAGGAAGGAGGAGGAGAATTTGAAAAGTTATGAGTAGAATTGGTGATTAGGGAGTCATTTAAGTAGCGGGCTAAGAATTTGAACAAGAAGAGGTGGAAAGGAGGAAATGTTGTGGAGGCAGCAAGTGTAAACTATTCAAGATGTGTGATCATGAAAGAAAGAGATAAAGAATGGTAACTTGAGAGAAAGATGTTTATGAGAGGAAACGCCAGGTAGGATGGCTCATGCCTGTCATCATGCCTATAATCCCAGCACTTTGGAAGGCCAAGGCAGGAAAACCGCTTGAGCCCAAGAGTTGGAGATAGCCTGGGCAACATAGTGAGACTCCATCGCTCCACTATATATATATATATATACACATACACACACACACATACACACACACACACACGAATATATATATATTCAAATAGCCAGGAGTGGGTGGCATGCACCTGTAGTACCAGCTACTCAGGAGGCTGAGATGGGAGGATCACTTGAGACTGGGAGATTGAGGCCACAGTGAGCTGTGATTGTACCACTGCACTCCAGCCTGTGCAACAGAGCAAGACCCTGTCTCAAAGAGCAAAAACAGGAAAGACCTAAATACTGTGTTTGCAGGTAGAGGGTGGCAATACATACGCAAAATTAAATGTATACTAAAGAAGAATTTGGGGAAAGTAACTGACAAATTACTAAGAGAAAATCAAAGAATGGGAATATAGAGCATATGGGTTAGAACTGAATAGGAAAGGAAAGAATATCAAAGAATGGAGTGAACTGAAGGGAAGATATGTGAGGTTATAAGAATTTGGTGTAAATGTTGCTACAATTGGAGAAAAATACAAGCAGTATCTCCTGAGAGTAAAAGAATGGAAAATTGAAATGGACCTTAAAAATAACGGCACATTTGCAGAAAAACCACACTGATAAGTAGGACTGATGATGAATAAGAGGTAAATTAAAAACTGCCCACGATAGGAAGGCTCATATCTCAAGTCCATCAGTTGTGTGTAGAAACCAAGCAGTTGCAGAGGACACCACAAAATGCTTTTGTGAATTACTGCAGTGGTGTTCATTAGTTTAGGACAAGGAACTGTGAAACTAAGTGATAAAACTCATCTAGAGCTGAGGACTCAAAGACTACACAGAGAAAATTCACAATCAGGAATTTCATAATTCTAATAAAGGTATTTTCGTAACAGCGACCAGATTAGGAGAGAAGCCAAACAAACAAAAGCAGAAGAGGACATGACAGACTTTGGAAATAAAGAAGAATTAAGGGTTTAAAAGTTATAAGAATAGTGGAAAATACAGTAGGAGTTATTGAGTGAGCTAAAAATTGATAGGTTGTCATTAGAACTGGGATCTTTGGACTCCTGGACCTAGACTCAAGGTAACGTCCTGATCCTGTGGGCTGAAAGTGAAGGGAAGGGGTAACTGTCCTCATCTTCTTTGCAGGACGCAGCCACTTGTGCATAAGCAATAAATACTGGAGTGCTCAAGTGCCACCTTTTTTTCTCTATATACACATTCCTCTAAATTATATCAGTGCCAAATCTTTGCATATCATCTATATGTGCATGACCCCCAAAGCTATTTCTCCAGCTCTTTCATCATGTCTGAATTCCATTGTTTTTGTATTCAGCTGCATTTCTGACATCTCCGGTTAGATGCCATTTCAAAACCAAACTGTTCACCCTCATAAGCCTGTCCCTTCCAAGCCTTCCAATTACATTAAATGGCACAATCATGCCCAAGCTGCTTAGCCAAGAGCCTAGGAATATCATTGGTGCTTCTTCCCCCTACTGCCTGCAAACACATTGAAATCACCAGCAAATCTTCACTACTCTCTTTCTAGTACCTATTCTGAATCTGAGCACTAACCCACCTCCATTCCCTCCATCACTTATCAACTGGACACCAGCAATAGAATGGCATCTGATATTTTGTTTCCACTCTCAGAACCACCTCCAACAAACCATTTTACACAAAGCAGCCAAAACAATCATTTTAAAACCAAGATGAGAATTTTTTTATCTGTGGATGGAAGCCCTTGAATGAATTTCATTTCACTTTTAATAAAATTCAGACTTCTTACCATGCTCTATATAGTTTTCTCTGACAAGTCCCCTGACAGCATTCTCACCGTCATCTGTGACCATTCTCTCCCTTGTCCGTTCCTTACAAGTCACACTGTCTCTCTTCATATTACAAGGTGATTCTCTCCTCTTTTCACCTGATGGTTTTTATGCTGCGCTCTCTCTGCCATGAAGGGTCTTCCACAGCTGTTCCTCTTGACTCTTCAGGTCTCAGTTTAAATGCACTTCAGTGACAAAACAACTCAGTCTGATGTTACCTCCTGGTCACTATTTAGCTCTTTTCATTCTATGACTTTTCTGCAGAGCCCTCTAAAGGGCCTGAACTTTTATTGCTAATTTACTTACGTTTCTATCTCAAATACTAGATTTTTAAGCTTTGTCTGCCTTACCAATCACTATATCCCTAGCACCTAAAACAGTGCCTGATATATAAAAGGCACTTACTATCTGCTCATCAAATAAGTGAATAGATCCTTAAATCGTTAAAGTTGAATTTGTCACTATAAGTAATCCACATTCAGTAGGTAGTGACAAAAGAACATTAAAAATGTATTTTATTCAGACCAATCCTTACACTGTGTCTCAATCATGGCACCAAGGGAGACCATATCTACTTTATTCCAGAATGATTTCAGCTAACAGTGCAGCCCTACCCTTCCATAGTCTCTTATTATCTCTGATCTATTCATATATATAGTATTTTGGACTGTACAACCTTTTGTAGTGATGGCTACGATATTTACTACTTGCTACGATGGCTTTTCACATGGGAATCACTCAATAAATATCATACTAGTGATGCTTACCACTTATTTTATAACAAATAGTCATGTTTATTTGTCCTAAAATTATCTTTGACTTCTTTATGGCTTTCTGAAAAATAAGAAGTCATAATTATTAACTAAAATACATGGTTGAAAGAAAATGTACATGGCATTTTATTACTCACTCTCTACTTCTTGGTAAATTCATGAAACCTATTCACCAGGAGAAGATCCCTCAGATATTCATCTCAGACTTACAGCTAGTGGTGATACCATCCCTGATTCTCTACATTTCAGTTGGAAGAAATAGAAATAAAAGAGCTAGGCCAAAGTTTTGCAAGATGGAATTACATAGGGTTGAGGAAGTCTTGGTCTCTTTACACTGGATGATTTCATCTTTTTCCTCCACAAAATCTTTTGCCTTCAGGAGCTTCCATAGAGCAGAATAAAGTGGCTGATTCAAATTCTATGTCTTAGAAATTTATTTTTAAATCAACTTTTTCTTCTAGAGTTTCCACTGATGAAGGAAATGTTTTCATTTTCAGTTGGAAAAATTGCCTCCGTGATCCTACAAAATAAAGCTCCAAGAACAGCCTTGAGGAGATTTGCAATTAAATGTTTTCCAACGGGTTGAAATTCTTTCATTTATCAATTATTGGCACTTATCATTTCTAGCATCTTATTTATATGCCTTATTATAGGCAGAATTTCATCTATAACATTCACAAATGCGTGCATCATTTATATTGTCAGCTATCCACCATAGAACCTTTGCTACAACTGCAATCAAATCACCATTGCGAGGAGAATGGCATACAGACATCTGCACAGGTTACTGTCAACGATGGAGTGTTAATGGGTCCATACAAATATGCCATGATTTTATAGTTGCAAAATCATGGACTCCTTTTAGAAGTAAAAAAAAAAGATAAACAAAACTGGTCATGGTAATCTTCATAACGTGTACCACCATTTGTTTTGCTGAATACATTCTTGTCAGTGTCCATTGAAGTGGTTTGTAGTGTCTATAGACAATACTGTTGCAAAAATGAAAGTATAGAGTGTTGACATGTTGACAAGTCTCCATTAATCTTTTGTCATCAGTATCTCTAGTGTCTTGCAAGTTTGGCTTGTCAAACATTTTCACTATTATCAGAGATTGTCCAGTTGAGTTATATTGTTGTCTTCTTACCCTGCTTTCTTCATAATACAAAAATTCCATTTTACATAATAGTTTTTACTCAATTTTCTTCAAGAATGTAACAAGGAGCTCTAAACTATTTTCTGCCATGTAATGAAAAATTATTTTACACTCTGTAGTCGCTGTATTTGATCGGAGGTTTTGGTGATGGGCATTCAAGAATTTTTAATGCTGAGCTCTCCACACTGGAACTTCCAAAATGATTTAAGTCTTCAAAGAGTGGCAATAACTGATGCTATTTCTGAAGAACACACCAGTCACACACAAGCCAGGGTCAGGGAAGTCTTGAATTAAACTCAAGATTTTCTTCAGAAATACACTGAGATGAGCAGTTCCTGCATTTTTCTAATGAAACCATGCAAGTTAGCAAATTAATAAAAAACAAAGTTCAAAAGACTCTGTTCTTTGAAAGGTGGGTATGATTCAGAAGTGGATACTTCAAAGTAGTATTTTAATTTAGACCTAAAAATTAAGCTAAGTGGTGTTTCTATCCAAATTTAGCAACAACTTAACTTTAAAAGAAAAACAAAACAAAGCAAACAGAAAAGAAAAATATACTGGATTGAGAATCAAGTCATAGGTTTCAAATGTTTATTCTGACACTTCCTACTAGCTGAATCTAGGGAAAATATTTAAATTGGTAAAATATAAAGATTAATTTATTCGATGGTATTTATTGAGCATATACTGTGGGATAGCTATGCAAAAAGGAGAAAGATAGTGTCTCTCAGGTGCTCCCTGCAGTAATAGCCTATGCTTCCAAATAACTGCAAGATCTAGGGAATAAAAACTGAGTGGCTTTATTTTTCCAATAGTTGTTATCACCTTGGGCTTTATTTACTCTTTCCCTGAGTAGTGGGCACTGGGCTTCCTTAAGAACTAATCAATCTGGTTCTTAAATTTTTGATCACTTTTCATTTCACATACTTTAACTCTTTCATTTAAAAATCTCAAACTCACTGTAATCCCAGCACTTTGGGAGACTGAGGTGGTAGGTTACCTGAGGTCAGGAATTCGAGTCCAGCCTGGCCAACACAGTGAAACCCCATCTCTGCCAAAAATACAAAAAATAACCTGGGCGTGATGGCCGGTGTGGGTAATCCCAGCTACTAGGGAGACTGAAGCAGGAGAATCGCTTGAACCTGGGATGCGGAGCTTGCAGTGAGCCGATGTCGCGCCATTGCACTGCAGCCTGGGCAACAAGAGGGAAACTCTGGCTGGGAAAAAACAAAACAAAAAAAAAAACAAAAAAAAACCCTCGAACTCGTATTCAAAGCAAAGTTCTCAAATAAATAAATAACAAAACACAAAGCAAAGTTCTCTCTTTGGTCTGCTCTCTTCTTTCCCCTCCTACTCCCTCATTCCCCACACATACTCTTCCCTGCACTGACCCATATGGTTTTGGAGTAGAGACAGAAGAGAGAAATTTCTCCTTGGGAAAGTACCCATGGTTAGGTAACTGTCTCTTTATTTAGTTCACGTTTATAGGCCCAATGGGGAAGAGCAGAGAATGCAAGAGGCCCTGCTGTCCACCCAGGGACCAATCCCAATCGGCACCCAAGATACAAACAGTTCCCTCTAAGACTCAGCTCCATTTTCTGCCTGCCCCCAGTCAATAGCCCTGACGCTTCTTTCTTTCAAGGGGCCAGTGTCCTTGTCATCCTGTAGTGTTTCCTGCAAGATTTCAGCCAGCTATTTCATCACACTGGAACCTGTGGTCACAGGCGGGGTTCATCTTCCGCTTGCCTCAGAGCCTGGGCACTCTAGAAAGTAGCCTATTCCCTCCATTCTGATTCAGCATCCCACTGTGCCATCTCTTCCCACCTGTCACTTGTCCAGAGCACCAAGGCAAACCAGCAGACTTGGGGTAAAGCAGATTTCTAGCTAGGGAAGATGGCAGCCTACCCCAATGGAGACACGACCAAACTTTAAGAATTATTCTTCGGAAGACCTATTTCCTTAGCTTTAACAAAGAAAACCAGGTGAGTGTACCCAATATTGCCTCAAGAGGTTAAGCAAAGGCGTAGGTTTTCTGCACTCTCCCTGTGCTCCCTGACCTTCTTTTTTGTTCCAGATGGTAAAGGCTGCTGTTCCACTATTCCAGTTAGTCTCCCTCACTCCTGATGGGCAGCTAGAGTCTTGTCCAAGATAACTGGGTAAGTTTGTTCTCAGAAGTCTTCTAATATTGGCACTGTTCAGTAAAGCCTGAGGGAAACAAATAATTTTGCAGTATTTTCTGTAACATAGAGTCCTTGAAAGTTTTCACTAACATTAGCCATAATTTAGTAGCCACCCTCAACGTAACTAAGAGAAATACTTTTTTACACTATTGGCATCTTAGTAGCAACAATATTAATACTTCTTTTTTACATGGCAAGCAAATTAAAAGTAACCCAAGCCAAGAAGCAGGATCAAAGTAATCTTTAAATAATCACAAATCTTATAAAGAAAATTATTAGTTTCAAATTCATATTGAAACCATGAATGTAAGTGGTCAAACCTAAAGCATGTGATGTCTCTGGAAATGTCAAGGTACATCATTTAATAATTATTTGAGTGTTCGAGATTGCTGAATTTTAAACCTGTCATGGCAAAATGAGAATTAATGTGATTAATATGAAAGCACATATAATACATGATTTATCTAAATAATTTCTTTGATTTCTGCATTACTTAACTGTACTGGTTATATTTGTGGTTAATATTAGATTTTTTTCCTTTTCCACTTTTTTTTACAGAAGATAGGTGGGTGTTAAAATTACAGATTATTATTTTTAAGTTATCACTTATTAAATAAGAATAAATAATTTACTGAGAAAATTAACACCAAATTTATAAAAAATCAATGTATATTTTAAACAGCTTTCTTTAGCTAGCCATAGTGAGCAAAGGAACAAAATGTTAACATCCTAAACCCCAATACAGAGAAAACTAATCAGATTTAGTTTATAAAACTTTAAACATATACATAATACATTCACACATAATTCTTATACTGTACTGCTTGAAATATAAGTGGCAATATTGTTTATGAATCTTTTTTAGGAGAGCACTATGTTCAAAAATCATTTTTCTTGAATATAACTCATTAAAACACTATTTTTTAAAAATACATTCTATTTATGCATTCTATATCTGGAATGTGACGTAGGAAATATTTCAGTCAAGGAGATTATGTCCTGGGGAAAGATCAGGAAATTCAGATGTCAGAAAGTTAAGGCTGCTAGAGCCACAAATGCAATTTTAACACATGAGGAAAATGGGAGCAGAACTCTTGAGTTCTCTCATAGCCTGTGTTTGTCAGACTCACTAGAAAAGATATGATGTTAGATAAACAAAAGCTATACAATCACGACTTAACAACCAGCCGTGAGAGTTTAGTTTAACAACATTTAGCTGAAACATCTTGAACAATATATACATAAATCTTATAATCTGAATGTAGTTGAAGCTTTTATTAGCTCTAACACAAATACTCCATGTCTTCGAATTATAGAAATTATGATTTCATTATACCTTTTTGAAAGTCAATTTATGTTAACACAAATGTTTCACAGTATTTTGTCTAGAGATGTTACAACTAATAACTATTGTTGCATTCAAGTAAAGGGGGAGAAAAGTAATTTTTAAAATTCTGTACACACAGTGTCTTTGGAATTGTATGCTCAATTGTGATATTTTTCCAAAACGATCAGAGAACATGTTGAGAGGGTCTAAAAAAATGCACGGGAATTTGGCACAGAACCAATATTTATTGAACAAGTAGAGAAAATGTGCAAATAAATGAGTAAAAGCTCTGATACGCTGACAAATAATTATCTGATATGCTGACAAATAAAACAATAAGAAAATCATTTTCAGGACTTTATGGCCATACCAGTCACAAATTTTACTTTTTCCCAAAAATGTTCCTATTCTATTTCTTGACCTATTTTACTCAAACTTAATATAAAATTTATTGCAGCCAATTCAGAGCATGAAAATTTTTATAAACTGAGCAATTCCAAGAAACATGTTTCAGGATCTGAATACAAATTCAAAGCAGGATTTTGAAGAATATTTTTCAGCACTGACAACATCTGTTTTCATTTTTGAGATGGAAAACCAGAGAACACTGAGGTATTCTTTCCTAGCTCAAACCCTAGATACAGTTGAAAAGATAGTTTTTAAAAAATGGCTACAAAGCCCAGTCTCTGAAAACCAAAAGTTATGGAATAGCCACAACACTAAAAGCCAAGGAGTCATAAATTTGAGAAGAAAACATCAGTCCAGCATGCAAGAATGAGATCAGAAGGTACAGCCAACAGAAGTCAAAGCAAATCCTGTGAGGTTTGAGAAACCTCAAAGAAACCACAGGGAACAAAACGATAGGTAAGTTTCAACACATCAGTAAGAGGACCAAGGTGGTAGATCCCTTCTGACCACTACTCCTTTACCCAGTACAAGCAGCCTCTCTACATCTGTCCAGCTCCAACGGCGGTGCCCGTTTGCTCTGTTTAAATGCTGCTTCTTCGGAACCAAAACCACTATCTCAGAAAAAAATTATTGAATGAGAGGGTAAAGTAGAGAAAGTTTAAGCCAGAAAAGAAAAAAAGTGAGCTTTTTGGTCATCTAAATTCCAACCAAATAAATGGCAGCATGAATTTATCTGTCTCTGTCTGTCCGTCTATCTACTGACCTACCAGTGTGTTCCTTCATTTATTTAATTATTTAATAATTGGCTGCATTTGAAATAATGGCATTCTCAGCAAGCTGGATGAAATTGGGGACTATTATTCTAAGTGAAGTAACTCAGGAATGAAAAACCAAACATCTTATGTTCTCACTCACATGTGGGAGCTAAGCTATGAGGACACAACAGCATAAGAATGATACACTGGACTTTGGAGACTCCGGGCAAAGGGTGGAGGATGGCGAGGCATAAAAGACTGCACATTTGGTACAGTGTACACTTCTTGGGTGATGGGTGCACTGAAATCTCAGAAATCACCACTAAAGAACTTATTCATGTAACCAAACCCCACCTGTTCCCCAAAAAACCTACTGAAATAAAAATAAAAAATTAAAAGAAAAACAAAAAATAATAATTTACTGCATTTAGGTCAGAGAAGCCCACATGGCAAGTAAACCTTTCATATGAAACTGTCCTGGGCCTGGCAGGGTGTGGCGTCTCACATCTGTAATCCCAGCACTTTGGGAGGCTGAGGAGGGAGGATCCCTCCAGTCTAGTTCAAGACCAGCCTACGCAACATAGTAGATCCCGTCTCTGGAAAAAAAAAAAAAAAAATTAGCCAGGCATGATGGCCTGTGCCTGTGTTCCCAGCTACTCCAGAGGCTCGAGGGGAGAAAATCACTTGAACCCAGAAGGTCGAGGCTGCGGTGAGCCATGATTGTGCCACTGCACTCCAGTCTGGGCAACAAAGCAAGACACTGACTCCAAAAGAAGAAAAGTTTTAAAACTATGGTGAGCCTGCCGCCACCCTCAAGGTGGCTGCGGATTTCCATGTGAACGAGGCTCCTGAAACTGTCTTCCCATCGTATGTCCAGAGGAGTCAAGCCTAACCACACTGAAGTACTGCCGAGAACGTGCCTTTGATGATTACCAAATTATATTTTAATCCCATGAGTTGTCAGAAAAAGTATTCCAGTGTCTGCCGGTGAATGTTCTGCGGTGTTAGAAGCAGCATTAATAGCAAAGTAAAGAAACCATCTTTTTGTGTAAGAGAGGAATGGGTCATATTCTCAATGAGGGCAAGGCCCAGGGCAGAGCAGCCTGAGTAGCTAGCTCCACATGCAACCTTGAGGAGGGTTCACAACCTCCTTCCACTCCGTTTTCGCATCTATCAAATGGGAAAAATAATAATTATGCCTACCTCGTGGTATGAGTTAATAGAAGTATAGGTCTTAAAATAGTCCTTGTCAATTACTGTTTAATGAATAGTGGCGATTATTAAAGTGAGTTGCAGTAAAAACAGAAAAAAAAAAACTTTCTAATTAGGATTTCACTGATTGTATTTGAGACTTAGTTCCTTTCAGTTATATCCTATAGCGTTTTCACTGGATGGTAAGTAAAATCTTGTTCCAGTTCAGTACCTTGCTGCTATCAAGGAGAGTGGAAAAATCTTAATCTGAGGTCTTCAAAACTCATTTCCTTTTTTTTCTTACTCCTGTTTCACTAATCTCAGTAGACTCCCTCTTGGCTTCTGCATCTCTGCCTTACCCCATATAAGATGTTGTCCATCAGGACTAGAAAGACAGAGAAAAAGCGTCTTTCAACCTTCTGTTGCTTTAGCTCTAAAATAGAATAGAAAAACAAAAACAGTATTCCTGAAAGCAGGCAATATTCCAGTTGCCCATCTCTAACTCTCATCTATACATTTTTGGATACTAAAAATTAGGAAGAAGAAAGGGCTTCAGAGTAACATATAGACAGAAAATCATGCAAATAACATTTTCTTTCCTGAGTTCACCTACATCTCCTGTTTACTTTGTGTTTCTCCCGACTGCCAGAGACATTCAAAACAGACTGGCCATAGCACCAGGGGACTCATTGAAGAAGAAGAGCAAGTTGAGTTATGTTAATTGAGTGTCTACACCAACTGTCTTAGGGTGTAGAGGCAGTTTGTTTTTGCTGCTTCATCATCAGTTATGAAGCTCTGCCTTAAGTTTCTTCACTTTTAAAAGAGCATAATATCAGTTTCACAGCTCAATTAATTCTCATTAATTTCTAGAAAATTAATGAGATTATACAACTGTTAAATTTTTTAAAAACTCAAAAACCGTTGGGAGTTATAACTGATGTAAATGACAAGTTGATGGGTGGTGACGAGTTGATGGGTGCAGCACACCAACATGGCACATGTATACATATGTAACAAATCTGCATGTTGTGCACATGTACCCTAGAACTTAAAGTATAATAATAACAAAAAAAAACTTCAAAAACCTCAGGAGAGAGGCAACCAGCAAATAAATCTGACATTCTAGCAAGCATAGGGGAAGGGGTTTCAAACCCTTCTGATGTATTGCTTGGATGCAGTCTTACCAAAAAAAAAAAAAAAAAAGACCGTATGTTTAGGAAGCTTAAGACAATTTAGAATCCCTTCTAAATTCTTCCTACAAAAAGGTTTTGCAGTTACTTCTGAATGATAGACTAAAATACAGTTGAAAACAATTGGAGGAAACTGTTCTATCATTCATACAAGGAAAAGAATCTTACAAGAAATGACAACTAGATATGGAAAAGTATTTGGGGTTTTTTAGTTTATACATTAACAGCATGTAAGTCTGATGCTACATTCTATTTTCAGGTCTCTCACTCATATTACTTGAACTTTTTTCAGAAATAAATATTTTCCAGCTCGTCCTTAGAGACACCTAGTTTTCCATCTCTGTTTAAATGCTACACACATTTTCCTTCTTTTAATTATTTCAATTCTCTTTGGAAGGTTTTTCCTGAGGATAGCACCATTCTGGTATTCATAGGACAATGCCTATTTATATATTAATTCAGTTTCCAGAGTTTCACATTACCCCGAGTCTTAGTTTGGGAATTAATGTTACTCTGTATCTGATGCAGTAAAATAAACACATCCCTTTTCGAAGGACTCAGATTACGATTTTTCCACTCTCCCTGATAGCACCAAGGTACTGAACTGAAACAAGGTGATTTTACTTACCATCCAGTGAAAACTTGGTAGGATATAACTGAAAATAATAGAGTTGACCTTGAGATCTGATAGGAATAAAGCAAACTTTGGTGTACTCCCAAACAACAATAAACCCAGGAATTGCTAACATTTGTATTAGGTAAAGATACTTGCCCATAACTCGAAGAGCTCTTTTTGCAGACTTTGATGATATCCACTTCACCTCTTAATAACTTGTGCTGCTTTCCATTTCAGAAAGGGACAGTTCCACAGCTGGCAAACAATGGCTCGCAAATATGTTCTTCTTCACTGGATGAAACCTAAAATTGTCAAATGCAGTTTACTAGGTATTTGTTCAGTAGTTACATAGAAGTACACTTCCAGTTAAAAAACATTTTGTCATTGTGGTAAAATACACATAAAATGTTTCATCTTAACAATTTTTAAGTGCACAGTTCAGTGATATTAAGGACATCCATGTTGTTGTGTAACCATCACCACTATCCATCTCCAGAACTTTTTTACTTCTTTTTTCTTTTTTTTTTTTTTTTTTTGAGACAGAGTCTTACTCTGTCACCAGGCTGGAGTACAATGGCACGATCTTGGCTTACTGCAACCTCTGCCTCCCGGGTCCAAGTGGTTCTCCTGCCTCAGCCTCCTGAGTACTTGGGATTACAGGTGCCTGCCACCTGTAATCTGGCTTATTTTTGTATTTTTAGTAGAGACGGGGTTTCACCATTTTGGCCAGGCTGGTCTTGAACTCCTGATCTCAGATGATATGCCCATTTCAGTCTCCCAAAGTGCTGTGATTACAGGCATAAGCAACCCAGCCCAGAACTCTTTTTATCATGTAAAACTGAAACTCTACATACCCCTCTTCTCAGTCCCTGGCAACCACAAATCTACTTTCTGTCTCAATGATTGTGAGTACTCTCAGTACCTAAGTAAAATCATACAGTATTTATCGTTTTTCTTTGTGACTATTTCACTTAGCATGATATCCTCAAGTTTCATCCGTGTTATAGTATATATCAGAATTTCAGAAGGTTGAACAACATTCCACTGTATATACCACATTTTGCATCTCTATTCATCTGCTAATGGATACTTGGGTTGCTTCTGTTTTAGCTATTGTGATTAATGCTGCTGTGAATATGTATGTACAAATATCTCTTCGAGACCCTGCTTTCAATTCTTTTGGGTATATACTGTCCACTGAAGAATGATGAAGTTCATAAATTCAGAAAGGAGAGTTTCCTTTCTAGGACTTTTGCAGCCATTCTGACAGGCTGGGAAACGTAGCCTCTGGCCAGAAGCCAGAAACAGGCACTTTGAGGGAAGGACAAAGGGAACTGAAATTGATGCTGAGCAATAGGGGATAGGAGGATCATGAATATTTATGAAAGTAGAAACATGTACATGTGCAGTTGAGGTTCATGCCCTTTCATGGGTCTCGTGTACAAAAAAAAAAAAAATGGCAGCATTGGCATGATCCAAGGGTGGAGTTTTCAACTGTCTTGTGTCAAAAGGTAAAGTAGAAGACATGAAAACTCTTACTGTGCATTCTCCATAGAATGGCCAGAAACTCTGTGGTTGGTGGTCTCTTATCAGGAAGGAATACCAATCAATTGTTTTTGTCAAAACCACAACAGGGAGGGGAAACAGTCAGGCTGTTGATACCAGAAATGGAGTCTTTAGAAAGGACTGGTTTCTCATTAGCCCTGTGGGGAGAAAGGCTAATTGTGGTTGGCAAGGGAGGGGGTATGACAAGGTCTGTCTGACCTCCTATTCCATCGCAGCCAAGAAATCAGTATTTTTTAAGGTTACTCTGGGGTCCTCTTGGCCAAGAGAAGGTCCCCTCAATTGGTTGGGGGGCTTAAGATTTCGTTTTTGTCAATACCCATAAGTGAAGTTTCTGGATCATATGGCAATTCTATTTTTAGTTTTTTGAAGAACTGCCATGCCATTTTCCATAGCAGCTGCACCATTTTATATTTCCACCAATAGTGACAATGGTTCCAGCTTCTTTACATCCTCATCCACACTTGTTATTTTCTGTTTTGTTTTGTTTTGTTTTGGGATAGCAGCCATTCTATTCCATGTATGAAGTGGTATCTCTTCTTGGTGTTGATCTGTATTTCCCAAATGATTAGTGATGTTGAGCATCTTTTCCTGTGCTTATTGATCATTTTTATATCTTCTTTGGAGAAATGTGTATTTAAGGCCTTTGCCCATTTTTGAATCAATTTATTTATTTTTGTTGTTGTTGTTATTGAGTTGTAGACGTTCTCTATTATTCTGGATATTAACTGTTTATGAGACCTATGATTTACAAATATTTTCTCCCATTCTAAGGGTTGCCTTTTGACTCTGTTGACAGTGTCCAGACCCTTCATCCAAAAAATTCAGTTCAAATAACATAAATATTCCTTTCAACACAATTGGCAATAAGAATGGGATCATCCTAAATTTGGGTAGGAAGTCCCTCAAAAATGCCCTTCAACTTCTCATGGCTCCCTAAGTGACTAGCTTGATTGGGTTCTACCATTTGGGAGAGCTCTTTATCCTGCTGGACACTCTTACATGCTGTTTCACATGGCTTTGTGTTGCCTCTTCCGAGTTCTGCCACAACTCAAGACTCTTTATCCTGACATGCACGTCCTATCCCACTCCTAGTAACTCACCACGAGATACCATTTCTCAGACATGATCCCAGCAAGAGGGTAATAATTATCCTACCACTCCACAGGATCTAGAGTCCCTGGGTCATGTGAATTTGCTATGTTTCTGTGTGTCTTTTAATGATGCAATTTGAAGAAGGACCCCTGCGGAGTACATATCTCTGAGTGCTAGCCTGGAAGTTGAATGGGATGGTGAGCTGGTCTGCAGCACAGGTGGGTGACCCCTTCCTCACCATTCAATGTGTGGTCATTAGTAGCACTTGGGAGAAGCAGATAATTTTTCTCTTCCCTCTCAGCAATCAAAATTTGTGCACTATATGAATGGAGCTGTTAACCGTCATGTGTGGTGGAGATCAGTGGAATGTTTGTTGCTGCTTTCCATTCCTCAGCTGAATGTCCTTGATACAGGATGGAACCCAAGAAACAATCATTTGGCCAAACTTGAGGCAGTTGTCTTACCTCTGGGTGCCATGGCTAACAAGTGGTTCTATTTTCACTTTTATTTAAACTATCGAGCCATTGCCAAAGCGTTGTTCCCTTCAAGGTAAAAAATCCCTAGGAATATCTTGCCTCATAGATACTCACATTAAAAAATCAAAGTCATCCACATCTCTACATATATCAAGGCTACAATACAAGGCCTTACCAGAACACTCCTTACTCCCTTCAGAGTTACAGACATTACTAATTGTAACTAAGACATACATTTCACTTGTTAGACTACACAATGGTGAGCTTTTGGAAAAGGCATTTAATGGCACTCTCGTGTCCTTAGTAGGTCCCCAAAAGTACTTTTAACTCAGAGACATAATGGTGTCCTCGAACAACTACTTTTCAAATTCTAGCCCAACAAGTAAACCCCTAAAGATCTCTATCTTGTCCAACATCTTAACCTATCTTTATATATATTCAGTCTTGACCCTATTCCACAGGGACTGGAAGCCAGATTGAGGGCACATACTCTCCTGAGACGCATTAACCATAGATAGTGCCATGGTCCAGGCAGGTGCTCATCTCACAAGAGACCCATTTGAACCTAAACTTCCACTAAAGGCAAAAACACTATCATATGCAGCTGTACACAATTCTATTGACTATTGGTCTATCTTTACTGATCTAGGTGCTTTCATTGGTTTACAGTCAGGAGGCCCACATCAACCAGAGTGGGTACCCACCTGGAAAGGCTACTCCCGTTCCACATCACAGATGACATCACCCTGGTCCAAAATCTCACGGCTGGAAATGACATTACCTCTGATGACACTGTCACAACCCAAAATCTTGCCTTTGGAGATGACGTTTCTCACTGTGCTGGAAAGGAATTTCCCCATTATTCTGAAATATCCACCCCAGCAATGCCCATAGACTTTCTCTTCCTAAGGCACAAATTGGGCACAGGATATATTTTGCTTTTCTTTCTGAGCTCCCTGTCTCCTTAACTCATGATTCTGTTATACCTCTTGCTGTCTGCTAAAAACATACAGACAGAAAATCTCACAGAGGTTACTAAAATTAGTCGAGATTGTTTCTTTCTCCAGGAGGCATCTACCTCATGTCAATAAACTCATTGACACCCACTGGGGAAAGGATCACCCACTTCCTTATGCCTTTTCTTGCTACTCTCCTCCAGATTTTTCATTTTCACCCCTTGAGTCTCTGATCATGACCACCCAAACCACTCTTTCTCCTTGGCTAAACACAGCACGCATTCTCAAGGGTACATTATACCCTGAATAATGACACTTTCAGGTTCTATTGTGATCCAAACACATAGGCACAGTCCCTAATGTATTTTTCCTTGCCAACTCTTCTGCATGCTTTCCCTGATAAAACAATAGCCCAGTGTACAGTTGTTACCCTGGGGATTCCCATAGTTTATTGTCTACCAGGTTCCTCCCCATTTCCATTAACCTAAGGATGTAGGGAAAAACAGACAATATTTGTTCCTCCCTTAATAGGACTTGCCATAACCACAGGCACCACCAGCATTGGCCATTACTGCAGTCTTTGTCAAACAAAATCATATCATAACTGCCAACTACTATCTTTCAGTAGCCCTTTTAGATTGTATTCAAAGGTTGCATGAAACATGGTCCCTTATACAACAAGCCTATGAGTCTATAGCCCAAATGATGATAGATAACAGACTGACTTTTGACTACTTACCAGCCAGGGCGGCAGGAATTTGTGCCATTCAGGGTCCCTCCTGTTGTATGTACATTATTAGCCCTTGATAGCTACAAGCCAAACTGTAAGGAATGGGCTAAAAGATAAAGATATTTTATAATGTGGCCCAACAAGTTCCTTTAAAATGAGAGATTTATGACCTTTTCTCTTGGCTATTGCCCCCCAGGGACAATTACTTCCACTTCTAAATAAATGATAAGAGTATTGAGAATAGTATGAGCAATTGGATGTCAACAAATTAGACAATCTAGATGAAATGCAAACTGTTAGAGACACATAACCTGTCAAGACTGAATCACAAAGAAATAGAAAATCTGAATAGACCTATAAATTGTAGAGATTGAATCAGTAACCAAAAATCTTCTGACAAAAAAAAAAAGCACTGGACCTGATGGCTTCATATCTGAATTCTCCCAAATATTTAAAGAACTAACACCAATCCTCCAACATTTTCAAACATTGTAGAAAAGGGAACATTTTCCGACTCATTCTAAAAAGAAAACTCAAGACCTACTTATCTTATCAACATTGATACAAAAATCTTTAAGAAAATCTCAGCAAACCAAATTCAACCATATATCAAAGGGTTGTATACCATGGCCAAGTGAGATTTATTCCTGAGATGCAAGAATAGTTTAACATATGAAAATTGATCAATATAATACACCATATTAACAGAATGAAGAAGAAAAAAACAACATGGTCGTCTTTATGCAGAAAAGCATCTGAAAAAATTTAACATCCTTTTATGGCAAAAAACAGTCAAGAAACTAGAAGTAGAAGGAAATTACCTCAACATAATAAACGCAATATATGTAACATCCACAACAAACATCACACTCAGTGGTGAAAGGCCTAACGCTTTTTCTCTAAGGTCAGGAAACAGACAAGGATACTTTTGCCACTTCTATTCAACATTACTGAAAGTCCTGACCATAGTAATTAGGCAAGAAAATGAAATAAAAGGCATTCAAATTGGAAAAGAAGTAACATTTTCTCTGTTGGCTGATTATATGATCTTATGTGTAGAAAATCCCAAAGATTTCACCACAAAAAAAAAACCTGTTAGAACTGATAAATTTAGCAAATTTGCAGATACAAAGTCAACACACAAAAATCAATTGCATTTCTTTACACCAGCAATGAACAATGTGAAAAGGAAATTAAACAACTCTGTGTACAATAACATTGAAAAATTAAAAGACTAATGAATTAACTAAGAAATGAAAGACTTAGACAATGACAACTATAAAATATTGCTGCTGAAAGAAAATAGAAAGGACACACATAAATGGAAACACATCCCTTGTCAATGAACTAGAAGATTCGGTATTATTAAATGTCAATACTACTCCGACCTACAGATTTAATGAAGTGCCTATCACAATCTCATTGATGAATTTTTTGCAGAAAATGATCACCCATCCTAAAACTCATATGGAATCTCTATAGCCAAAATTATCTTGAATATCTAAAATAAATAGAAAACACAAAACACGCAATAATTTTAAAAATCTTGACTAGCCAAAAAATACTGGAAAAAGAAAAACAAAGTTGGAAGATTCACACTTCCTGATTTCAAAGATTACTACACCACAATAATCAAAGCAGTGGTGCTGGCATAACGATAGATATAAAGACCAACAGAACACAATAGAGTCCTCAGACTTTGTATACATAGTCAATTGATTTTTGACAAGGGCATCAAGATCATTCAATGGGGAAAGGATTGTGTTATCCACAAATGCTGGCTTCCCTCAGCATCCCATTCTAGGCCCACTATTTTGTCCAGAACAGCTTTGAACAGGTGCTTTTGAGGTCAATTTGGTCCTGCACAGTTTTACTTAATTAGCACAGTGATTAAAGGTGTCTAGGTCCAACCTTAAATTCATCTTTACTTACTTGTCTGACTAAATACTCCTTCCCTGTACTCAGAGAGGCTACAACTCCACCCAGCCTAGATCCTTGGTGTCATCATTGTCTACTCCTAAACTTTCCTTCCTCACATCTAAGTGATGACTGTGCATCCAACCACTTAAGCTCGTGTATTTCTCTGTGTCTAATCTCCTCTGTGCTCTATTCATTCCTTTAGTTCTCTTGCTGTAATATCTCAAGCAGATTTTAGCCAATCCATCAAAAGCAGCCTCCCTCCCTTTGATATTTTCCCAAACCTACACCCAGAGCGTACTTTCCTGAAATGCAAATGTGACCATGACACTTCTTTGATTATAACCCCGACACAGTTCCAAACTGTCTTCAAAACAAAATATGAACATTTAGTTTTGATATAAAAGGCCCCTCGTGATCTGCCACGTAGTGATCTGCATTTATTTTATGACTTTTTCACACTGTCACAGAAAGGGCTTTAGAAGTGGGCAGTTTTGATAGGCCACCAGTTTTTCCCTGAGTCCTGCCCCTCTTCTAGAATAATAGAGGGTGGCTGGCCACAAGGCCACTCTGCTAGAGACTGTACATTCCAACCTCCCCTAAAGATAAGTGCAGCCATATAGCCATATTATTACCAACCGAAGATGAGTAGAAATTATGCATAAAACTTCTGCATCATTTCCCCAAAAGAAAATTGCTATAATCTTAATTTCTCTCCCTCTTCCCATGGACTAGAAGATAGACAAGGAGCTGTCAGTGTTAAACAGTCAAATGAGGACAATTTCCTGGGAACGAGAAGCTGAAAGAAACAATCTTGAAATAACTTTCTGGAATGAAAGCTACTTTCTTTCCCTAAACCACCACCAAACTCCAGACTATTACATATGAGATAGAGACATTTTAGCTCTTTGAGTCACTGTATTTTGGAATCCTTTTGGAGCAACTAGCTTAGCCTGCAACTTATCCAGTGCAGCAGCTGAAGAGGAAATGCTTGTGTATTTCCAATATACAAACTATATTAAGAAGAAATTGCAAACATAGTTGCAAAGAATAGAAAAAAAATGAATGAATATTTCTGTCTTGAGTACTTGAATTTTGAACAAGTCTGTACCAATTCCAGTTAGATAAAAGACCAATTCAGTCTCTCATGTCTTGGCCCTTGTATACATTATTTCCTCTACGGGAACACATTTTCAACCTTCTTTTCCAGAAAAAAAAACTCTGCCAATCTTTCAAGTTTTAACATAAATGACACAGTATATGGGAAGTTTTTTTGCTAAAATCCATACCATGTATACATGTATCCCACTGAGTTGTAATTACTTGTTTAGTTGCCTATATTCACCACTAGATTGTATACCCCTTGATGACAGGGACAGTGTCTATCATGTGTGGTATTTTATAACCAAAGCCTAGTTTAATGTGTGGTATGTAGTGGGTTCTCAAATAATATTTGTGGAGTCTTGATTATATCGCTCAGTTAATTATACAAAATGAATCTATTATTGCAACCTCCACCTATGTCAAGAATTTTGTATGGTCCAGTTAAAGAAGAATTATACAAGAATGTTTCAAAGTCTAAGAAGCTGTATCTATAGGCTTTTCCCAATCATAGCTGCCCCTCCTCTCCAAAGATAATCACTATCTTGACACCACTGATTAGCTCTGCTTGTTTTTGAACTTTAGTAAATAGAATCATT
This sequence comes from Macaca nemestrina, assembly GCF_043159975.1. Classification (NCBI taxonomy): domain Eukaryota; kingdom Metazoa; phylum Chordata; class Mammalia; order Primates; family Cercopithecidae; genus Macaca; species Macaca nemestrina. Next base: position 139,302,999 of record NC_092132.1, on the reverse strand, counting down.
CAGTATGAGGATATAAATTATGGGAGGAAATAAGAGAATAAATCAAAGCATTAACAGATGAGAACTAAGTGTTATAAAATCTGAATAATTATAGCTGGAAGCTCACTTATATGAGAATAATTAATTTACTTTAAAAAGATATAAATATTTCCTATTTACATTGGATTTTTACTTGTCAAATACCTAGTTTTAGCATCAGTGTTCACTTTGTAAAGAATCTGGCTTCTGGCTAATATTAAGAAAAACAAGTATCTGCTCTTTGAATGTTTTTTAATTATGAATTTAACAGATTAAATTAACAAGGCTTAAAACTTAAGATTGCTAATGTTCTGTCTTATAAAACTATTTTATTTAAGTGAATTTATTCAAAAGATTATTTTAAATCTAATATCAGATGTTCGTAAACTTCATCAACTTTAACGTTGGAGTGTGTATTGATCATGCGTACTCATATGTATACATATGAATATACATACTCATATGAATGTATAAAAGCAGTGTAAACTTTTTTCCTTCTTTAAGCTCACTTAAGTTTAAGAGAGTAACTTACACAAAATGGTTCCCTCAACTGCAGTCTCCTAGAAAGAGCTTTTCTCTGTCATTTGTGTTATTTTCAACCTTAAGCCACTATACGATCCACACAGACCTTTATTAAAGATATTTACGTGCCATTCCAGTATCACAAAAGATTATCATTGACTTTATCTAAATACTATCATCCTCTTTTAAACATAAAAGATATTTATTTTCCTTGAAATAAGAAAACACGTGGATGTTAAAGAAATGCACTGTTTCCAAATATCTCTCCTTTATCTTCAATGGTCTCACTAACTCAGTAGGCAATACTCAATCAGCTTTTGTATATCTGTTACTCAAAATAGATCTTTATCTGTTCTAAACTCTACTATCTCCTTGTCATTGATTTTTGACTTTAAAGGAATATGAAGAGATTGCAAATACTTACACTTTTCATGAACAAATGATTAGAAAGATCCATTTTGTATTATTCTGCTTTCTTACATATATATAATATGTATATAAAATACATATTCATATAAAAAGTTTGAAGCCATGTAAATATAGACACAGGTATAGATATAGATAGCTGTTTTTTATTCAGGTCATTTTTCTTTAAATCATATATTAAAAAAAACAACAAACCTGCATTATCGTAAGTGGCAAGTTTCATAACATTTAAATTCCAGAACTTGTTCTCTGAACCTACTGACTTGATATAAGTTGGAATAATCTTTAGCTGTTCATAAAATTTAACAAGAGGAATAATTCTGAAGTCTGAAAGGAATATATTAATATTTGCAAAATAATAGAATTTTACCTCAATATTGGTGACTTTAATTTTAAGGTAAAGTGAGTAAGAAACTAACTTCACCAAAAATAATACATCTTGAAAAACTAAACAGATACAATATTATATGAAAGAAGGTTTGTGAAAAGATAACTAACTATATTACAAAAATAGAAGATATATTGAGAGACTATTTAATAAGTCCTTGACTTTTAATAAACTTCACACCACCCAACATCTGAAAATACTTTAGGCATATAACTCATTTAAAAAAATTTATAGAGAAAATTTATAGACTTCCACTTATTATTCTGTAATGTGAGGAAATAGAAATAGCCTAGTTACCATTATCTGCTTAAGAGGAATCACGTCATTCCCCAGCCTTCATTCTGCAGACCAAATCACCCCAATTTCCTTCTTTTTTTTATTAGTTGAATTTTAATCACCTTTTTGGAGCTCAACCGCATAGCTATAAAATGTAGCCTCTGAGAAAATTAGAGTGGGAAGATAAGAAGTTAATCTAAACTGTATGTGGATGAAATCCAAACCATAGCAAGCTTTTCATGGTCTATATTCATTGTAAACTTCAAGACATAATAAGAAAGGTCACCACATTACATTTAAATTCAGTATTACTATTTTATTGTATCCAACTCTCATGCTAGTTTTCTTAACCATGATTTATTCACTATTGTATTTTGCCCTCTATTTTACGATTGCTAGGTTTTCGTGTTACATTTGTGCATTGTAAGGTATGCCCAGAATTATATTTGTTTAGCATCCTATTTTATAACTTCAAACTTATTTTAATTTGCTATCTGACGCATATTCCCATTTGAATTTACCATGATTAGTTAAGTTTGATTAGGCTTTTCACTATGACTATGTGGGCTTATTCTGTCCATGGGTAAAATTCTCTATATTCTAGTTATCAGTCAACTCACTCATCTTTACAAAAATAACCAACTTACTTAATTACAGCTGCCTTTTCTGACAGTGTCATCCTTCTAAACAATACATGCATCACTGTCCTCATTCCTCTCTGCACCTGGGAACTTAGACCTTGACTTTTCATTTTAATCATCAGTGTTAGAGAGCTGTAATAAATTACAGTAGCAAGACTACACTGTGATAACGTTAGTAACTTATTAATGTGAATGTGGATAAAGAATATTCCAACATCCATCGGTCTCAATATTCTTTCATTAATAGTATATGTACCAGATAATCTACATGTCTTAAACTTCATAGAAGCATAGATGTTCAGTTTGAATAAATGTGTGACACCCGCTAATCCAATTCCTAGTCTTATACTTAAATTTCTTCAATTCACTATCTTGGGAAGCAGCCTATTTTATTTTCAGATTTTCAACTATTTTACATGTTGAGACCATTTATCAGGTACAAGGCCAGCTTCACTCGTGGGCCATAGTTCTTCCCTTGAGGCGTTGTAGACAGTTCCTTTTGCTGTTCTGAAGAACAGGTGTTCTCATATTTGAAGACAGCTCCCATTTCAGCTTTAAGTCTCTTTTCTTTCAGGGTAAGTGTTTTCAGGTTTCTCTCATTCAAAGCCTCCTCAACTTTCTGAAAGACCTCCTCTACAAGCTTTAATTTGTTGAAGTCCTTCCTAAAGTTCACACAACATATCAAGTATCATTAATCAGCATACAGTTGTGCAAGAGCTCTCTTATTCTAAATATTTCACTTTATTTAATCTACTGAGCAAGTACATTAGCACGTACGCAGTTACAACATTTAACTCTTCAAGTTAATCTTCAACAAAAAACTTTAGAAGTTGTAACCATGAGAGGGATCCAAATTTCAATCATGCATCATGTTAAAGTCCTTGAGAATACATGGTCCTAAAACATGATGTACAAAAAATAATAATTTAGGTTTATAGCAGACCAATTGCTTATTAGAATTAGATGGATGACTTTTATATAGCTTAACAGGCAGACGCAAAATCCAATCCAATGTTCAACTGGATTGGAAACAGCCAGCTTGGGAAGGAATGGAAAAATTCAGGTAACTTGTTTTACTGAAACCTTAAGGTCCTGGAGTAAATCAAATTCAAAGCATTATACAATCATTGATACAAAAATTTCCACTGGGGTCTGTGCACACATCTCACTGTAGTCACCAACAAGAATCCAGTTGGTGAAATGGCCAAAATTTGGGGTCTTTCTGCTTTGTCCAGCATACTGAGAAGGTAACTCTCTAAGTGATGATTCTTTAGTGGGGGTTGAGATCAATCACCCTGGATGTCTTCACCTCTAGATGTCACACTGAGGAGACATCTCTGGTCAAAAGTAATCTCCATTAACTGAGAATCAAAACTATAGCATTAATATTTTATACATAGGAAGCTGTGTGGTTTTGATACTTTATTTGAGAAAATGGCCTAGTAGAGTGATGGCTTTGTAACTTCCATTTAAAATGTGTAATTGAGTACCTAATTTAGACTTGTGATTGTTAGAAGAAATGTTACAAGTTTATATGTAGAATTAGATCAATTAGAAGAACTTTTAGTTTCACTATGTTTATTAAAGTTGATTAACCTTAGAACAATTATTTGAATACTTGGAAAACATCAAACAAGATGAGATAAATTGAATACATTTAACTTACAAATCCAGTTGTAAACAGAAACTGATATTATTCAAAACTCACTACAGTGATCATTAAAAATTGCACAACTTATATATATAATAAAAAATTCACAAGCAAGACATATAAAAAGAATAATAATATGCTAAGGATTAAAAGCTCAACAAAAACTTGAGTTTATGAATCTCGATTTTATTAAGTTGCCTATCATTTTCAAAAGCTAGAATAAGATTCTCAATAGTCTCTTTAGCACACAATTTCTTTGGTAAATCACATTAACAGTTTTCAGGATTTATTGAGTGTTCACTGTATACCAGGCAATGTGCTCATTATACCATTTATGTGTATATTCAAAATATTTGTATACCCTTTGTGGCCAATTTAGCCACTCTGCCCAAATAAACTGATAAATCTTTTCGTTATATGTTGGGCATTCATAATTAATAGTTTCCATTCAAATGTAAGTATATATATGTAATTTTCTCCTTTAAATTGAATCCAGTTTAACTTTCTAACACATGCAAACACACATACACACATACACACACAATGAAGTACAGTCAGTTTTATGAGTGAGTTTTACCAAACTTCCAGTGAACAGTTGATAGCTATGCTATGCACATTCTTCGAGAGAATAGAATAAAAGGGATTTCCTCCAGTCCTTTTCATGAGAGTATGGTTGCTGATACGACGCAATCTGGAGCAGATGAGAATTTTAACTGGGCACACTGCCAGCCTGAACAGAATCAAGATTCTGCATGGAAAGAAAAAGGGTTAATAGGCCGGGCGCGGTGGCTCAAGCCTGTAATCCCAGCACTTTGGGAGGCCGAGACGGGCGGATCACGAGGTCAGGAGATCCAGACCATCCTGGTTAACACGGTGAAACCCCGTCTCTACTAAAAAATACAAAAAACTAGCCGGGCGAGGTGGCGGGCGCCTGTAGTCCCAGCTACTCGGAAGGCTGAGGCAGGAGAATGGCGTGAACCCGGGAGGCGGAGCTTGCAGTGAGCTGAGATCCGGCCACTGCACTCCAGCCTGGGTGACAGAGCGAGACTCCGTCTCAAAAAAAAAAAAAAAAAAAAAAAAGAAAAAGGGTTAATAGAAACTAGATGGTGAGCAATGATCAGTGTCTTCAGAAAATAGTTAGAAGATTGTGGCAAGGTAAGGAACTATATAAAAGTTCCTTTTTAAACATGTTGATTTTAAGTTGCTTCTGAAACATCCAAAGAGACCTGTCAAGTGGTAGTGGGACATATTATCTATATGGACATATGAATCTGCAGTTCAGGGAAGAAGTTTGCAAAGAAACTTTTGTGTGTATGTGGTATATAAAGCCTTGGGAATGGGTGAAATTGCCTAAAGAATAAGTGAAGATAAGAAAATCCATGGTAGAAAAGTGAAACCTTTGAGCAGGCCAACATTCAAAGGATAGAAAGGAGAAAAGGGCCTAGCAAGCATCCTGTGAAATGCTTCTTCACATGACCCAGACATGTGTAATGAAAAGCTTAATCTGAGTGGGTTCAAGAAAAATAAAAACTTTCAAGATAGGGAAGAGATTATACAGACGACTTTGTTTCAATAGATTTTATTAGAAAAAGGAGCAGAGAAATGGTGGTCACTGAAGGACAAGCTGTAATTAAAAGAAGGGACTTTTCCATAAGACTGAAAATATTTTATGATGTTTGCATGTTGATGGAAATGATCCATTAGGTGAGAAAAGAACTTGATGATGCCAGAGAGAAAAAAAAGACAATTGTAGGAGTAAAGATCTTTAACAGAAATCAGAGCATGAGTTTCAGTGTTCACGTGAAGACTTAGGCCGTAATGATGAGCAAGGATAATTTATTTTGATTGGTGGGGAAACAGAGGAGTCCTAACTACTATTAGACTGGACATTTGTGGCAGAAGAAAAAAGGCGCTCTTTTCTCGAAAACAGAAGTTGGAGAGATGATACGACGAAAAATAGTTGACTTAACAAAGCAGAAGACCAAATTAACTAAGAAAATAGTTAGGCTTGCCAAAGCCGTGCTGAGTGCTCAGCAAAGGTTTGTAGCAATACATGAAAAGCAAACCCAGTCCATGTGATGTTCCCTCCGAACACATTCTGCATATGCAGAGCAGGTGATCACGCATTAAGCCAATGTCGGGGTTTTACCAGGCCGGTATGATGAAGAGAAAGAGAGGAAGTTAGAAATTACATTTGAAATAGTGATGAAGTTCTCTATATTTTTTACATGGAAATATGCCCTTGCTATATTAAGATGATTTAAAGCTATTTATAAAACAGCATATGTAGTTTGATCCTCTTTGTTTCTATCTATATTTGAGTGGGTAGGTGTGAGCGTATATGCATATATGGAGAAAAAAGTAGAAAAATATATACCAAATTATTACTAATTATTTTCTGTGTTTATTTTAGAAGGCTTCTTTATAGCTACTCTAATAGTGTGCTACATGATCCCCAGAGATGTCAGAGGAAAGTATCCTCTGTTCTAATACAGTGACATTGAGCTGAAATATCAACTCAGATAAGGACGAATTAGCCTGGATGACAACGTTGTGCCTAAAATGTTATGTACCGCATTTTGCAATCAGATGATGCATTGATAAATTCCAGAGTTTATCAGGTACTTGTGGCCCAGGTCAAGCGTTGCCCACATCTAGTCACATAAGGCCGTGGGCAGGACTCCAACTTCTGGAATTTAAGATGCACGTATAAAAAGCTGAACCCAGCAGTAGAAAGGGACACTTCCAGAAAATTTCATATGACTCTTATTCATCCATTCAGAGTTGTTGACTGTAAATCTGTGTTCCCTAGTGAGGCCTTTTTTGAGACAGGGACCTTACACATTTTTGAGTCCTTGATAATTATGCTGAGTTCTGAGCTATGTATCCTGACTCTACACAGTACAAGTCTGTATAAGTTAAAGAAGAAAAACATGATTGAATTACAAAAATATTTCCTATGCATCGTTTTCCATTTAAACAATAATTATTTGATAACCATCAATACAGCATTCATGAATACATGGTCAAAAAAGGAAAAATTCTGTTTCTCCTTCCCACACATATGCCGCACTCACAGTCTAACCACTCATTATGTTTCTCATATGATCTTTTCTTCTATAATCAGAAAAGAAATCATGCCATTTCGACTTTGAAAAATACAAGCATGAAAACTCTTGTTTTTAATTCATTCCGAGTGACAGTGAGGAAAAAGCCAGAATTCAACTCCAGAGGCAGGGCTTAGACACTCAACCAAATTGAGGACCTGCTAAAACAGGTCAGGGCGGAAGCACCTCCCCATAAGACATGCCCACCAGTGTGCCATGTCATTTTATTACTGCCATGGCAATACCTTAAAGTCACCACCCCTTTCCATGGCAACAACTCAAAAGATAGAAAGTTACCACTGTCATCCTAGAAATTTCTGCAAATTCCACCCTTTAATATGCATATAATTAAAAGTGGCTATAAATATGACTACAGACCTACCTCTCAGCTGCTACTCTGGGCACACTGTCTTTGGGGTAGCCCTGCTCCACCACCCCTGCTCTGCCTCTGCTGCACACTGCCGCTTCAATAAAAGTTGCTGTTTAACACCACACCACCTTGCCTTTGAATTCTTTCCTGAGCAAAGCCAAGAACCCTCTTGGACTAAGCCCCAGTTTGGTGACTTGTCTGTCCTGCATCAGTAGAATTTCTAAATTTTTATCTGATTATCCAAATTGTACACATTAATTGAGGTCCAGATCCAAGGCAACCTTGTCCATAACTACCTTCCTGATAAATCTGTCTTTACTAATCTTTTGGGTCTTTGACCTCCTACCTCATCACCATCACAGGCAGTACCATCATCTAATCAAACTTAGCATGCAAAATGGTACCCTAGAGCTCCTTCCTATTCACTGTGTGGCAAATACTAATAATATCAATAATTACAATAGCTTAAAGAGTAAAAGATCTCTAATACCATGAGTTGCTTTTAAAAATATATTTTTATATTTGATCTTTATTTCAAATGAAATTTAAGCTTCTGTATGACAAAGATTTCATTTACATTTCCTGTTAATAGATTATCACATTTTTGACAAGTATTGTTTCACTATGCTAAATTCAACAGGCTTTGTCTAAGTCAACTCATACACTAATCATTTTTTAGAAATTGAGTACTAATTTATGCATGTGTTATGTAAACAGAATTAAACATGTGTACACAAGAGTAATTTAAAAAGAGCTTTATATATACATGCACATAATTACATATTTCAAGAATAATCTATAGATTGCATAAAATAGAGATTGTAGAATCATATTTGACTAAAGGTATAATTATTTTCATTTTATTTCTTGACACTTAGTTATCCTGGAAACTTAGCAATAAATTCATGAAATTGATGGTCTAAATTTAGTCTTCCATGAATAATGTAAGTCTAGAATATACTTCGTCTTTATTTTCTGTGCAGTTCTTTATATGTTCATATGCACTTGGTTAACTTTAAATGACATTGCTCAGGCAATTAAGGCAATTGCATTGCCCTAGTGTTATTAAATGAATTTCCTCATGCCAGATAAAGGAGTTACCCGACTCTTTGTTAACTCTCATTAAAGGTTTGCATAATTTTTGCTGGGTTCACAAAGGTCCTGACAGGACGGCTAATTGGATCCTACCAAACAGTTAAACACAGTGACAATTTCTTCAATTGCAGAATTTAGAACTGGAAAGGTTTAGAAAGGTTATCTGGTTTAACCTTCAACACAATAGTAAATCCTTTCTTCAGCATCCAAACATTTAAACATGGATTTTTTTTTTTTAGCTTGAGCTTATTTTTCTTTAATTCATAAAGTATGTTTAATTCTTCAGTGTTTTCACTGTAGTTATAAAGCTGAAAAAAATTACCTGGAGTAATATAAAAATAGCTTCTTTCACTCTCTTGTAATGTAATTAGGATGACTTCTTCAAAGATGCATGTATCTAGTGAAGATAAAATGTTAAGAAGGGCTGCTATCTTTAGTATTTTCTTAATTTAGGCAAAAATAATTTATTCAAAAAAATGAAAAGTATTGTGGTTGATTTCCTTTGTTTCTGTCTTAGTCTGCTTGGGCTACCACAAAAATACACCGTAGCCTGGGTGGTTTAAATAAGGAAAATTTACTTTCTCACAGTCTTGGAGACTGGATGTGTGAGATCAGTGTGCCAACATGGTCAGTTTCTGGTGAGGCATCTCTTCCCGACCTGCAGATGGCCTCATTCCTGATGTGCTGTTACATGACAGAGACAGAGAAAGAGAGAGAGAGAGAGAGAGAGAGAGAGAGAGAGAGAGAGAAAGCTCTGGTGTCCCTTCTCATCCAGACACTAGTCCCATCATGAGGACCCCAGTCTCACAACTTCATCTAAACCTAATTACCTTTCTAAGGCTCCATCTGCCGAAACCATTAAGTTGGGGTTAGGGCTTCAACATATGAATGGTGGGGCAATGCAGTTGAATACATGGCAATTTCCCCAAGTGGTGTCTGTTTTTGTTTTCGTTTTATGACAATGCAAAGACATAGAGAAAACATTTCCTCAATTGTTCACTGCTTGTCAAACTATTTTCAACCCAATGGCCAAGCCACTAAAAAGAGTATGTTATGTTAAAATACAAAATGGTGATGGCAGCACCTCAACACCAATTATTAAGCCAATTCATCTTAGACATCAACATCTATTAAACTACTTGTTGCCCTTATAATCAGAGGCTTCCTCCAATAACTTATGAGAAAATTGTTTATAAAGTCAGTCTAATCTAAGAACAAGGGTTTTCCTTTTTTAAAGAAAATGTTTTTGGTGTGTTTTTGCTTCTAAATTCATTATTTATCTAATCCTATTTACAGATTACATTTTCTGGCAAGTATTAAGTAGAAGACACTGCCTGTTATATGAGCTCAAATGATTCAATCATTCCTCAGACACAAAATGAATCCTTGTAGGCACACTTTCTCTAGCTGTGTCCTCTGGAAAACCAAGACGCTTATTTTCTCTTCCTTGAAAATGTAGACAAATCCACATTAGTATCTTAACTAGTTTGGGCTGCTATAACAAAGTACCATACACTGAGCGACTTATAAATAACATACATTTATTTCTCACAGCTCTGGAAGCTGCAAGCCTGTGATCAAGGTGCCCGTGTAGTGAGATTTTGATGAGGGCTTTCTTCCAGGTTGTAGATAGATGGCCATCTCGTCAATGTATCCGCACATGGCAGAAAGAGTAAGCTAGTCTTCTGGCCTCTTTTTATAGGGACATTAATCCCATTTATAAAGTTGCCACCCTCATAATCCAATTTGCTCCCAAAGGTACAATTTCCAAATATCATCGCAATGGGGATTACCTTTCTTCTATTTATTTATTTTTTTGAGACACAGTCTCATCTATTGCCCAGGCTAGAGTGTGTGGATGTGATCACGACTCACTGCAAGCTCCACCTCCTGGGCTCAAGTGATCCTCCCACCTCAGCCTCCTGAGTAGCTGGGACTACAGGAACACACCATCATGCCGTGCTAATTTTTGTATTTTTTTGTAGACGCGGGATATTAATCAATATTAATAAACCATAGTTCCAACATATAAATTATTGCAACACTTAGCTCTGTTCTTAGTACCACATGTTCCACATTCTCTCTGTCATCATGTCATCATATTTGTAAGTGTCTGCCTCTTTGACCACATCCTGGTGGTCAAATAGTCAAGCATCAGAAGCATTTAGAATCCTACCTTGCAGTTATTTCCCAAAATGTCATTATTACATTGGATGGCTTGAAAATAGACTTCATGGTGCCATTGTAAAGGGTTTTTATTTTTTTTCTTTGCACTTGTAACAGAAACATTTAGTGTTAGATAAATGTACTATGATGTAATCCTGAGATCTCATTATTTGAGAGCCTAGATCTTCATATATGGTCTGTAGTTAATCTTGATCAAATACTAGAGTTGTATATAGAATAACTGTATAATTTACTGTCAAAGCCCTAGACTCATTTATGAATGAAAGAAAGCACTATCAATAATTATGCCAAGACAACTGGCATAAACCAGACCTGTCCTGGGCAAACCAAAATGTCTAGGCATCCAGTTATATGTCACATCTGGAACAGGTTCTTTTTCTTAGAAGAGCTAAATTGAGTTAAATTATGGAGATGTCTTGTATAACTTGTCTTCCCAGAATAATGGTGAGAACAGATGAAAATTTCAACATGGAAATTTGCTTGCTTTTATCTCATGTAACATTACTTAAATGCAAATATTTTACTGACCGGCATAATAGATGCATATGCGCTTGCAGTACTTTACTAAGAAAATATTTACTGAGGAGTTCTAAGGGCACAATTTGCAATTAAAATCATAGAACAAATACATTATTACTCACTAGAAAGGCTTGAAAATGAGTGGAAATTTACTGTATGCCATTGATGTTTTAGTGTGTAAGAGCAAATCCTGCAAGCTAAGCAATAGAGAGGCTATTCAAATGGCTTGTGAGGGCATTTTGGTAACATACATTTTTGAGGACAAAGTTGTTTTTTTAATAATTATTTGTAATGAAGGTCTATTTTTCTAAAACTTATACCATAGCAGAGCCATTTGCTAGGTAATTACTCCAGAAAAAGGAATTTTTAAAAATAAGTATTTGTACTTAGTCATTGCGTAAGTATAGCGGGGAGGGTTATGGAAAGACATAAACAAGCAGAGAGTGAAAAAGAATTCACAAGCACTACGATGTCCATATCATACTCCACAGCTGTAGATTTGGAAATCTGGAGCAGGACAGAAGTTGATGTTAAAGAGGAATGTTTCTTCACCACTCCTGGCATTTCCTCCCATCCATGTGCAAAGAAAGCTATGAGGGTAGTTCCTGGCCCCTCTCTGCCACTTGACGCCCTGAGTTCCAGGGGTAGTGCTCCGTCCCGCTTTGCCAGTCTGTTTTCTGGAGCAGATGAAGGCATTACCAGACTAGTAATGCCTGGGACTACTGGTGTAATAGTGTAACAGGGATTCAGCGTTTGGAAATGTCTTCAGTTCTATACCAAGTTAAGACCTCCAAATAGCCTCAACCAGTAATTGTGGTAATATCTTCATGCCTCTCCTCACACACATCTTTAATTTTTCATGTGGTTCAGAACAAATGCGGTAAAGAAGGGTATTAATTATTGTGCCTTTCAAATACTATCTTTTTTTGCATAATTTCAACTTTTATTTTAGATTCACGGGGTACCTGTGCAGGTTTGTTACATGGGTATATTGAATGAGACTGTGGTTTAGGGTCCGACTGGTCCCGTCACCCAGGTACTGACCGTAGTACCCAAGAATTAGTTTTCCAACCCATGTCCCTCTTCTTCCTTCCTTCCATTAGCAGCCCCTGGTGTCTGTTATGTCCATGAGTACCCAATGTCTAGCTACCACTTACAGGTGAGAACATGTGATATTTGGTTTTCTGCCCCTGCGTTAATTCACTTAGAATAATGCCCCCCCACAACTGCATCCATGTAGCTGCAAGGGACATGATTTTGTTCTTTTTCATGGCTGCATAGTATTTGGTGGTGTATATGTGTACGTTTTCTTTATCCAGTCCACTGCTGGTAGGCACCTAGGTTGATCTCAGGTCTTTGCTATTGTGAATACTGTTGTGCTAAACATGCAATTGCATGTCATTTTTTTTTTGTGTGTGTGTATTGATTTATTTTCCTATGGATATATTCCCAGAAGAATGTATTTCTATTATTTTAAGACTTTGAAATTTTATACACAACATAGCACTGATGTAGGTACTTCTTTCTTATTCTTTCTCCCTTTTCCTCCCTTCAATTACTCTTTTCCCATACCCTCTAAATCCCAATGCCTAAGATGTTGACAGATATGAGAAGATGTTTGATGAGAGGGAGAACACATATACACTTGGGGAAAGAAGAAAAGTTTGCTCAAGGTTGAATGCTGGCTTGACTAAGCATTGGGTCGAATGTTAGCTCTGTTTTAAATTCTTTGAGAAACCTCCATAAGTGGCTGAACTAATTTACATTCTCACCAACAGTGTATCAACATTCCCTTTTGTCCACAACCTTGACAGCACCTGTTGTTATTTGACTTTTTAATAATAGCCATTCTGAGTGGTTGAGATGATATCTCATTGTGATTTTGATTTGCATTTCTCTGATGAAAAGACAATTGTCTAATGAGGAGCACTTGTTATCCCACAGCTGAGACTTGTTGATATGGTTTGGCTGTGAGTCCCCACCTATATCTCATGTCGAATCATAATTCCCAATGTTGGGAGAGGGACCTAGTGGGAGGTGATTGGATCATGGGGGCAGATTTCCCCCTTGCTGCTCTCGTGATAGTGAATGAGTTCTCGGGAGATCTGTTTGTTTAAAAGTGTGTAGCACCTCCCCCTTCACACTCTGTCTCCCGCTTTGTCTTGGTAAGACATGCCTGCTTTCCCTTAGCCTTCTGCCATCATTGTAAGTTTCCTGAGGCCTCTCAGCCATGCTTCCTGTACAGCCTGAAGAAATGTGAGTCAATTAAACCTCTTTTCTTCATGAATTACCCACTCTCAGACATTTCTTTATAGCAGTGTCAGAACGAACTAATAACACTTGTCATGATTAGCAAATGATAAGAGAGGCATGCTTTGGAAGGAACCAATGTATTTTAAGTTTTCCTCTTTCTCCAAGTGTGTAAGAGTAATTGAAGGTAGGAAAAGGGGAGAAAGAATAAGAATTAAGCACCTATATTGGTGCTATGTTATGTATAAAATTTCAAAGTCTTATAATAACACTAGCAGCTAATTATAATTATCTCAAGTTCATAGATGAAGAATGCTTTCTTTATCTATTGCTGTATAATAAACCACCCCAAAACTTTGAAACTTTAAACAGTAATGATTTATTAGTTATCATAATACTGTGAGTTGGCTGGGCTCAGCCCAGTGGTTCTTCTGCTCCACTGGGTGAAGACAGAGTTCACTCATATGACTGCACCCCAGATGGCTTCATTCATTTGTCTGGTGCCTCAAATGGGATGACTGGAACTAATGGGGGAAGGATGAGCCTCTATCTCCATCAGGATAATTGGACTTCTTACACAGTGACCCATAACTCCATGTGCATGGTAACAGACACCACCTAAACTCTTATGACCTAGTTCCAGGACTGGCACTGCATCTGTTCTGCCATATTCCATAAATCACAGCAAGTCACAAAACTGGCTCAGATTTAAAGTAGGGAGAAACAGACTGTACCTCTGGATAGGATGAGCAGCATATGTATAAAGAGATAGTAGATATTGTCAGCAGCCCCTTTTGAAGACAATTTTGTACAAAGACATTAAAGGTCAGAGGAGACAAATAATTTCTTCAAGATCACACTGCTGCAAAGTGGCAAATCTGGTATTAAACTACCCTATCTGCCTGATTCTAAAGAAGGGTCTTTCAACTACAGCAGTGGTTTTTAGACCATGCTCAGTTTACAACCCTGCAGTGCCAACTGGGGCAGTTCCATCCTTAGCTGGGTGATAATGTATTGTTTATGTATGGTTTTCTTTGAAGGGAAGACTCAGAGGCTAAACAAATTTGAAAAATAACACCCTACACTGCATTTGCTTGCTTTGAGAGATGAAGCAGTAACTGTGTCCTCAAGTACTTTACAGCCACTCAAAAATAAAACAGCAGAATTTTGGTCACATAGAAAAGAGCTGGAAGTTTTCTCACCCAGTCCTAAGAACTTTTGTCCTGATCTATACAAATATAAATACAAAAGTTCTTTTAACATTTTTCTATAAAAGATCTTATAATTTTTTTAATGTTTTTGAGTAAATTTTGCCACCTAAAAAATTTAATACCACAGCATAAAATAATTTCTAATGAAATTAAGAAAAAAAATCAAAACCAGTTTCACGTGGCTTTTTATATGCTTCCAGATTATTTTTATCTTCTATCAGTTGGTGGCTGTGTACAAAATTGGTCTGTGCAAATGCATGGTCCATAAACAAATGAAAGTGATTTGGCTGAAACAGAAGCATAATTTGCACACTTTTAAATCGAATAGACTACTTAAATAGGTTCCTACTTTATATAATACTACTATTCTAGTCTCCATAAGGTGATGCTCAAAAGATAATTGTAATTACTCAAATCTTATTTTTATGGAAATAATTGAGAATATCTAGAAACATTATGTATAGCTTTGATGTTTTGATTGATAATTAAAGTTAAGTAAATATGGACAAGAAGTTTTAGAGAAAATTCTCTATTCATTTGTTTTCTTACTCATGAGAATAAAAGTAGCCCAAATAATAACAAATGAGGTATTTTCTCTTTATATTTATAAAATTTGGAGAATATGAATTATTGTACAGCTTACAGGAAAAAAAAATTGACATTTAGAGTGTCGATGACACATATTTGGGGAAGGGATTTTACTGTGAATAACAGATTTGGATATTAGTATAGTAAAACTGGAAAGGATATTAAAATCATCTAGTTTATCTCCCATTTTAATTTGGGTAGCTAATACCGAAAGACTTGTACTTAGCTTCACATAGTACATCTAAGTTGGCAGTAACCCTGGGGATAATCTCAGGTCATCTCTCCATCACACCATACTATGTAATACATGGGTTGCTTTTTCTCTCCTTGCATTTATCTTGCCACTTAATAAACCTCAACTTGCATATTGCAGTGGAAAGGAAGCTGAAACACAATATAAGATAATTAGGGTATGTGAGGAGACATACTTACCATAAATCAAACTTGAATGACTGACCTAACATACCCAAGCCTAAGCTTAAGTGGGGTACTGTGTCATTTGAATGCTGTCATGTTTTAGAATATTCTTCTGTTCTTTAAGAAATGATAGAACCCTGTAATTTTACCCCAAGGCTGTCAACGCATCCAAATTCTGATTTGAAGACTTTAAAATAACAAATAATTGAGTTGTGAGTAGGTCTGAAATAATTTTATTTTATTTGATTGCAGTAGAGTGTGCCTAGCAACCTATATATAAGGTATTAGTAAAGTGAATTCTGTTCAGACTAGTGACTTAGATTTGTTCTTTTCATGCATGTACTTTCACATATATTATTCTCATAAGTTTAGAAGGTGTTATATTCCTACTTATATACTGAGGTACAAGCACTATGATATTGTTCAACAAAAATTGTATTTACATGAAGTTATATCTCAACTTACCCAAAACTTTAAGAAAATGCTTCTCTAACAGTATGGCTTCTGCAATTAGGATGTGGAAATAAGTAAATACTGAACATACTTTTTAAATGAATGTAATTATTTTTCATTGAGTCAAAGATGAGGAAACAATCTTTCCTGTCAATATCACTCATCCAACGTAGCACCCAACAAAAAACAATTTTCTGGCTATCAGATTATCTAATCTTTTCCTGATCTTTTATTTCGTAACAAAAAGAAAAATGTTTGCTCTTCATGGTAGCATTTCAAAGACAATTAATTAACCTCTAACCCCTTGTACTGTAGTACTCATTGAAGCACTATTTTAAAGCTGCTCTCGGCGTGTATTACTCGCTCAGTTTTTATTTCATTTATGCATTCACTCAAGTAATTATTGGATGGGTAATATGTAAAATGAAACATTAAGATATCATCCTTGCTCTTGATGAATTTACCACTAATCTAGCAGGAGGAAAAATAAATTGTTACTCTATTAGCAACAAAAACAACACACTGCAGTTTTTGCTGCTTCGTGAGTGGGTGACACAATTCATATTAATGGAAAAAATAAAGCTCTACATTTCTTTCTTCCACTTAGATGGACAGGGATGGAATAAGGAAAAACCTGGACTGTCGGAGCTTTAGTGACGCTAAAGAGCGAAGTCTGAAATGATTACCTTTTTTTTTTTCGTTAGTAGAACATATTAATTTCTGACAATGCAAAGTGAATCCCTTAGCTACATAGGATATGGAAACAAAGATTGTGTTGTGTGAAAATGAAAAGGGAGAGTTTCATTTCAATCACTGGCAGGCTAGGTTGCTCGAGAAGCTGTAAAGTCAGGACAAAATATACAAGCATATATTTGAATACATCAAGTCAGAGAAAAGATAACTCAGAGAAGTAAACCCAGCAATTGAGGCTGCTTTTCCTCCTGATGGTTCTACTAAGTCTAGAGCACATAGTAAGAGACTAAGAAGCTGAGAATAGGTTTCAAAAAACTCATGAAACTATAAGGAGAAATAACGGATTTCAGAGCCACCAGTAAGGAGTGTTTGGATCAACCCAATCAGGTGGATGTTTGAAGATAGACTGATCTGGAAATTCAATAGACCAAAGCTAAGACCCAGTTTTGAATATCCCCAATTATTGATTGAATTAAGATTTACTGGAACTACAGGTACCCATGGAGTAACAGGCAACTATAAGCAAACATTGCTTTCTGAAGAAAGATAACATCATCCAAAGCTTCAGATTATCTCCAATTTTTTTTTTTTACCATGTCCAGCACTCAATTAAAAATACAAGACGTATGAGATCATGTTACTGAAAACCAGTGAAACAACACGATATACAATCACATCCACAGGTGATCCAGTAAAAAGAGGTGTCACACAAATTTGAAATAATTTGTCTTAATAGACTCAAGAAATTAAAATCTGATTAATTTTGGTAGACTACTAAAAGGTATAAAAGCTATAAAAACAGTCTAAGTGTAACTCAACACTGAAAAATATAAAAACTGAAAATAAAACTCATAGGCTTTTTTTGTTTGTTTGTTTGTTTTTTGTTTGTTTGTTTGTTTTTTGAGACAGAGTCTCACTCTGTTGCCCAGGCTGGAGTGCAGTGGTGTGCTCTTGGTTCACTGCAACCTCTGCCTCCTGGGTTCAAGCAATTCTCTCACCTCAGCCTCCCAAGTGGCTGGAATTACAGGCGCCCACCACCACACCCAGCTAATTTTTGTATTTTTAGTAGAGACAGGATTTCACCATGTTTGTCTCGAACTCCTGACCTCAGGTTATCCACCCTCCTCGGTCTCTTAAAGTGGTGGGATAACAGGCATGAGCCTCATGGATAGTTTGTTGTTGTTGTTTATTTTTTTCTTTTTTTGATGTTGCTTAATATATTTATTATAAATTGATACTTGCTTTACAGAAAGGATTATTGCTTTTTCT
Source organism: Macaca nemestrina (assembly GCF_043159975.1). NCBI lineage: Eukaryota > Metazoa > Chordata > Mammalia > Primates > Cercopithecidae > Macaca > Macaca nemestrina. Next base: position 139,284,918 of record NC_092132.1, on the reverse strand, counting down.
CCTTTCTTTTTTTTATTTTTTTATTTTTTATTTTTAGTTTTTATTATACTTTAAGTTCTAGGGTACATGTGTACAACATGGAGGTTTGTTACATAGGTATACATGTGCCATGTTGGTTTGTTGCACCTATCAACTCATCATTTACATTAGGTATTTCTCCTAATGCTATCCCTCCCCCAGCCCCCCACCTCCCGACAGTCCCGGTGTGTGATGTTCCCCACCCTGTGTCCATGTGTTTTCATTGTTCAGCTCCCACATATGAGTGAGAACATGCAGTGTTTGGTTTTCTGTCCTTGTGAAAGTTTGCTGAGAATAATGGTTTCCAGCTTTATTCATGTCCCTGCAAAGGACATGAACTCATTGTTTTCTATGGCTGCATGGTATTCCATGGTATATATGTGCCACATTTTCTTTATCCAGTCTATCATTGATGAAGATTTGGGTTGGTTCCAAGTCATTGCTATTGTGAGTAGTGCCACAATAAACATACATGTGCATGTGTCTTTATAGTAGCGTGATTTATAATCCTTTTACGTATACACCCAGTAATGGGATGGCTGGATCAAATGGTATTTCTAGTTCTAGATCCTTGGGGAATCACCACACTGTCTTCCACAATGGTTGAACTAACTTACACTCCCACCAACAATGTAAAAGCGTTTCTATTTCTCCACATCCTCTCCAGCATCTGTTGTTTCCTGACTTTTTAATGATCGTCATTCTAACAGGCGTGAGATGGTATCTCACTGTGGTTTTGATTTGCATTTCTCTAATGACCAGTGATGATGAGCATTTTTTCATGTGTCTGTTGGCTGCATAAATGTCTTCTTTTGAGAAGTGTCTGTTCATATCCTTTGCCCACTTTTTGATTTTTTTTTTCTTGTAAATTTGTTTAAGTTATTCATAGATTCTGGATATTAGCCCTTTGTCAGATGGATAGATTGCAAAAATTTTCTCCCATTCTGTAGGTTGCCTATTCACTCTGATGATAGTTACTTTTGCTGTGCAGAAGCTCTTTAATTTAATTAGACCCCATTTGTCCATTTTGGCTTCTGTTCCCATTGCTTTTGGTGTTTTAGTCATGAACTCTTTGCCCATACCTGTGTCCTGAATTGTGTTGCCTAGGTTTTCTTCTAAGGTTTTTAGAGTGTTAAGTCTTACATTTAAGTCTTTAATCTGCCTCATGGATAGTTTTGATAGAAGATTAGACATAATTGAAGAGACATTTGGTAGGCTGAAAGATTGATAAGATTAAAATAATTAGAAAGAAACACAGAGAACATGAGTGATACATAATAATAAAAGTGTTTGAGACATACATAGATGTAATAAAAATGTCTAATTTATTTGTAACTGGAGTCCCAGGTTGAGAACAAAGATAATGGGTCAGAAGTATTATTTGAAGAAAACAGCTAAGAATGTCCCTAATCTTACAGGTCATTAAACCACACTTTGAGGAAGTACCACATACTCCATCTAGCACAAGACACACACATAAGAAAACACACTTAACCATTGTATTATTTTCCCAGGGCAGTCATTTAAAAAATCACCACAAACTTAGCAGCTGAAAACAATAGAAATGTATTCTCTTACAGTTCTGGAGGCCAGAAGTTCTTAAATCAGAATATTAGTAGGGTCGCATTCCCTCTGAAGCTTCTAGGGAGGAATCCTTCCTTGCCATTTCTTGGTTTCTAGCGTCTCCTGTTTACATGACACTCTTTGGCTTGTAGCTGCATCACGACAGCCTCTGCTCTGTCTTCATATGGGCTTCTTCTGTCTCTCTCTCTCCTTTTTTTTTTTTTGAGACTTTGAGACTGAGTCTCACTGTCGCCAGACTGGAGTGCATTGGTGCTATCCAGGCTCACTGCCAACTCCGCCTCCTGTGTTCAAGCAATTCTCATGCCTCAGCCTCCCAAGTAGCTGGGATTACAGGCACGCACCACCACACCCAATTAATTTTATTTTTAGTAGAGACAGGATTTCACCATGTTGGCCAGGATGGTCTCGATCTCCTGACCTCATGATCCACCTGCCTCGTCCTCCCAAAGTGCTGGGATTACAGGCGTGAGCCATCATGTCCAGCCCTTCTTCTGTCTCTTATAAGTACAAACAGCTTAGATTTAGGACCTAACCAGATCCAGTATGATCTCATCTTGATCCTTATCTAATTACATTTGCAAACATCCCATGTCCATGTAAGGCCACACGCTGAAGTTCTTGGTAGAAATAAATATTGGGAGAGATGATATTTGGCCTGCTACAAACATATAATAATAAAATTGTTGAAAATAAGTGACAAAGAGGAATATTGAAAACTTTGCATAAGAAAGGACAGATTATCTTCAAAAACTGCAAAACAAGACTAATAGTTGACCTCTCAAGACAAATAGAAGTCAGAAGACATAAAACTATATTTTAATAGTGCTGAAAGAAAATAATTGTCAGTCTAAAATTCTACACATAGCAAAATATCATTTAAAAATGAGGTTAAGATGAAAACTTTCAAACAAACCAAATCAATAGCAATTGTATAGAATACTCTTGCATTAAATGAGTCTGTGATAAGTACAGATATCAGATATCTATACTTATCAGATAGAAGGAAATTTATCCCAGCAGGAAGCTCAAAAATTCAGGAACAGATAAAGAGCAAAATAGAATAACTATGTGGATAAATGTAAACAAATACTAACTGCATAAAGCAATTATAATAATTTATCATGTTTTTTAAACATACACACACATACACACACATATATTCACAGTTAAAAAAGATGAAAACAGTATCCAAAAGTAGTAAATTTGTCCAAGTATCAAACTAGACATTGAGGCAAAAATTAATAAATTTAGAAAGAGATACTCTACAACAATAAAAGAATTAATTCACCTGGAAAATAATTAAAAATTTCTATATATAAAAATTATTTGATTTCAAACATTTAAAGCAAAATGAACAAAACTAAAGGTTAACTATCAGGTCAGGTGCGGTGGCTGATGCCTGTAATCCCAGTACTTGGGGAGGCCGAGGCAGATGGATTACAAGGTCAGGAGTTTGTGACCAGCCTGGCCAACATGGTGAAGCCCTGTTTCTACTAAAAATACAAAAAAAATTAGCCGGGTGTGGTGGTGGGAGCCTGTAATCCCAGCTACTTGGGAGGCTGAGACAGGAGAATCACTTGAACCTGGGAGTCAGAGGTTGCAGTGAGCCCAGATCACACCATTGCACTCCAGCCTGGGTGATAGGGCAAGACTCTGCCTCAAAACAAAAAACAAAAACAAAACAAAACAAAAGGCAGCTATCACAGGGAACATGTCTAATATGCCCATGTCAGAATATAACAAGCAGGGAAAAAACAGGAAATTTGGGCTACACAATTAAGAAACCTGGCCTTGTAAAGATAGAGAGCTCTACTCCAACAACTGCAGAATATGTATTTTTCAAGGATACATGGAATATTTATAAAATTAATTATTACCTGGTCCATAAACTCTCAACAATTTCTAATAGAATTTGAAAATGGAAATATGTGGACTATACTCTTTTGATACGGTGGAGTTAAAGTAGAAGTCGCCACAGAAAGGTAGCAGTAGATGTCCAATCATTTAGAAATTAGTTTACTTATAAGTAGCACGTGTCAAAGGAAAAATTATAATGCAAATTTAAAAATATTTGAACCAAATGAAAATGAAAACAAGTCATAGCAAAGATTGTTGGTTGCAACTAAAATCATACTTAGATGAAAATTTATAGCTTTAAGTATAATTTTTAAAAAGCTAAAATTATCAAGCTATCCATTTAAGATTTTTTAAAGACAGCAAATAAAAACAGACAAAAGTAAAAGAGAGGGAAGAGTAAGGTAAATCACATAAGATGAAGTAGAAAATACACAAAAATAGAGAGGATTAATATATCCAAAAGTTACCTTTTGAAAAGCTACTAAATTGGAAAATCCTTACTGAGACTGAATAAGAAAAAAGCGTACTAGGTACAAATAGTACCATGGTAAAGATGGTATTACTACAAAAACTACAGATATGAAACAGGTCATAACAGGATGCTATAAGCAACATTATTGAATAACTTTGAAAAATTTAGATGAAATGGCAAATTCCTTTAAAACTCAACTTACCAAACTAACACAATAATAAGTTAAAATTCTAAATAGCCTTATAGCTATTAAGGAAGTTGTATCTATAATTTTTAAATGTCCTACAAAGAAAACGATGAGACCCCAGATGGCTTAACCAGTGAATTCCTTCAAATGCTTATGGAAGAAATAACATAAATGTACAGAAATTTTTCTACAAAAAAAGAAAATACTTTCTAACTTATTTCAGGAGACTAGTGTGACATTGACACCAACTGAAAAGAACATTGCAAAGAAAGAAAATTACAGATTAATTTCCTTTAAGAACATTGGTTTTAAAACTCCTCAATATACTATTAGCAAAAGAAGAGCAATAATACGTAAAAGAAAGAATAATACATTGTGTTCAAGTTGGGTTTACCTTTGTAATGCAGGGTTGGTTACACATTTAAAAAGCAATATTTTTATTTACCAAAGTGACATAATAAGAGTTAAAAATCAAATTATTATCTCAATAAATATAGCAGTCTATGACAACTTCAGTGTCCACTTATGATAAACATTCATTGCAAACCAGAAATAAAATGGAAGTTCCTTCTGATAAAGAGTATATAAAAATCAATAACAAACACAGTATGTGAAGATAAAATGTTGAAAGCTTTGTCTCTGAGATTAAGAAGACCCTACTGTCTACTTTCAGCATTTTTATTTGACGTGGTGCTAGAAATCCTAATGACTGCAATAAGGCAAAAAAAAAAAAAAGATTAGAAAAAAATAAAGCTGCCTATACTCTCAGATATTATTTGTACATAGAAAATCTAAAAGTATCTACTAACAAACTTAACGATGTTACTAGAGATTAAATCAATATGTAAAATTAATACTATCTTTATACCAGCAACAAATATTTAAAAAGACACTAAAAATGTCAAATAGCCAGGACTAAATCTAATGAAAGATGTGCACATTTCCTACAATAAAAACTACAAAACATCATACAGAAAAATTAAAGGCCTAAATAAACAGAGGAACATAAGTATACATGGGTTAGAAGACTCAAGATTGCAAATACATCATTTTCCCCAAAATAATCTGTAGATTCAAAGCCATCACAAAAAAAAATCTAAATAGAATGCTTTGGAAAAGTTTATATGTGTATTCTAAAATTCATTTAGAAATATAAAGGGCTAAAAAGAGTCAAAGCCATCCTGAGAAAGAACAGTACTAGAGGTTTTACCTTACCTCTCAGTTATATGGCCTGCTTTAAAGCTATTGCAAAATTAAGACAGTGGAGGAATTGCTTTAAGAATAGGTACAGTGATCAATGGATTCACTGATCAGAAACAATCCATACAAACATAGTCACCTGACCAAGAGGACTTTGCAGGGCATTTGTAAAAATGATGGTCTTTTAATAAATAGTCATTGGGCAATTGGATGGTGCCACCTCCCAGTATGTACTTAGAAATCCTTTCCAGATGAGTTACATTTCTAAATATAAAATTTAACACAGTAAATATTTTATAAGAAAACATCTTTATGGCCTGAAAGTAAGCAAAACTTTCTTCTACAACACAAAAATGCTAATAAGTGTAAATGGGGAAAAAATGATAAATTGAGCTACTTTAATCAAGAACTCTGTTCAACTAAAGTCACAAATAAGAAAATGAACAGAGTAGAAGAAAAAGACAACATATATCTAATTTTAAAATAAAATTTAGGCCAGGCACGTTGGCTCACCATGCCTGTAATCCTAGCACTTTGGGAGGATGAGGCCAGTGGATCACTTGAGGTCAGGAATTCAAGACCAGACTGGTCAACATGGTGACACCCTATCCCTACCAAAAATACAAAAATTAGCCAGGTATGATGGCAGGTGCCTATAATCCTAGCTTCTCAGGAGGCTGAGGAAGGAGAATCACCTGAACCTGAGAGACGGAGGTTGCAGTCAGCCAAGATCACACCATTGCACTCCAGAGTGCATGACACAGTGAGACTCCATCTCAAAAATAAAATAAAATAAAATAAAGTAAAATAAAATTCATAGCCCAAGTAGATTAAGAACTTTAAGAAATAAATAAGAAAAGGCAGATTGGAAAAGTGGACAAAACACTTGAACACATACTTCACAAAAGAAAAAAAACTAGGAATAACATATGAAACTTGCTTTACTTCATTAGTCATAAGAGACATATGAAGTAAAACCACAAAAAAATACTACTGCCTACTCAAAAGAATGACTGAAAGTAAAAATTCTGACAATAACAAATGTTGATGAAGGGTATGGAGCCTCAGGAACTCTCCAACACTGTTAGTAAGAGAGTCAGTAAGTACAGGGTTTCTTCATCTAATGATCCCATTACAATCGTTGGAAATGATGCATACCAATATCCACCAAATGCTTGTAGTAGAATAGTCCTAGCCACAATATAACAGAAAAAGAAAAGCGTAAATTACCTAAATGACCACCCATTGTTTTAAGGATAAATGAATTCTAGTATAGCCACGCAATAAAATACTATAAATAAGAATTAAAAGTTTATGAGTATATTCAGTAACATGGATGCATCTTGCCAATTCAGATCCCAAATAGTACATATTGGATAATTGTATTTACGTAGAGGAGAAAAAGATTGATTGTGATTTATGAAAATAAAAATATTAGGCATCAAAAGAGCAGAGAGGTACGATAAAGGATTCTGGGGTTGTGGTTATATTCTCTTCTTTAATCTATGTGTTGTAATATGGTTGTATTTGACAGTAAAATTTCAGTACACATACAAATACGTGTATACCAAGATATGGAAGTGGATGCTCATGTTCCTTATTCATGAGCCTTAAAGTAGAAATTGCCCAAATATCTACAAACTGCATAATGGCTAAAAAATTTACATTCAGCAATGAAAAGCAAGGAATAATCTCATGAAACAATGTAGATCAAAGCAATACTGACACAATAGAACACATATGCTGACTTCATTACACAAAGTTCAAAAATCAAATAAACAGACAAGTCTTCTACAGTGTGAAAGGTTGAAGTGATGGTTACCTCAGAGGAGGAGGGAGGCTGAGAAATTTAGGCGAGGGCATAATGGGGTGTTCCAGGAACTAGTAATAGTCAATTTTTCAACTTAACTGGTGGCCACGTAGACAAGTTCATTTGATTATTCATTGAGCTGTATGTTAAAGATCTGTGCACTTGGCCGGGTGCGGTGGCTCATGCCTATAATCCCAGCATTTTGGGAGGCCGAGGCGAGTGGATCACCTGAGGTCAAGAGTTCAAGACCAGCCTGATCAGCGTGGAGAAACCCCGTCTCTACTAAAACTAAAAAATTAGCCAGGCGTGGTGGCACATGCCTATAATCCCAGCTACTCGGGAGGCTGAGGCAGGAGAATCACTTGAACCCAGAAGGCGGAGGTTGTGATGAGCCGAGATGGCACCATTATACTCCAGTGTAGGCAATAAGAGTGAAACTCTGCCTCGAAAACAAAACAAAAAAATATGTGCACTTTTTCTTTGTATGTATAGTGTACTTCAATGCTTTTTAATTATTTTTAATTGACACATAATAATTATACATATTTATAGGGTACATGTGGTATTTAGACATATCTATACAATGGGTAATAATCAAATCAGGATAATTGGTATATGCATGATTACTAAGATTTGGCATTGCAAAAGACTTTAAAAGGAGAGAGAGTACTGGTAGGAGTCTGCCTGAAGTTATAGGGACCTGGCAAATAAAGCCTTCCAATAACATTCTCAGTGTTTGGTTTGAAAGTGAGAACTGGAGTCAGATGGGCCAGATAGGAAGCTATGGCATTACTCCAGATAAAATCAATTTAAAATCTAACTAGGAGATGGGAATGAGAAGGAGAAGAAGGATAAAAAAAGAAATTGAGATTAAAAATAGATAGAACTTAATTGTTTGGACATGGAGAAAAGCAGGAGGAGGAAACCAAGGTGACTCCCATTTTCCAAGTTGATAGGGCTAGTTAGCCTCATTTTTTTCTTTTCTTCTTTTTTTTTTTTGAGACAGAGTCTCGCTCTGTCGCCCAGGCTGGAGTGCAGTGGCATGATCTCGGCTCACTGCAAGCTCCGGCCCGCCGGGTTCATGCCATTCTCTTGCCTCAGCCTCCTGAGTAGCTGGGACTACAGGCGCCTGCCACCTCGCCTGGGTAATTTTTTGTATTTTTAGTAGAGATGAGGTTTCACCATGTTGGCCAGGCTGGTCTGGAACTCCTGATCTCAAGTGATCCGCCGCCTCGGCCACCCAAAGTGTTGGGATTACAGGCGTGAGTCACCGTGCCCGACAAAAATCATATAATAATGTGGGCACATCAAAGGACTAAATGAGACTACACAGGCACATCCCTTGGGAAAATCCTGGGCTATACTAGGCACAGATAGAATACAGTTCCCTTTGCTTCCTCTTTCTGCAAAAATAAACGACCATTGCGAAAGTCACTCTGCAACTGATATGGTTTGACTGTGTCCGCACCCAAATCTCATCTTGAATTGTAGCTCCCATAATTCCCACGTGTTGTGGGAGAGACCCCGTGGGAGATAAGTGAATCATGGAGAGGTTTTTCCCATGCTGTTATCATGCGTGAATAAGTCTCACAAGATCTGATGGTTTTATAAGGGAAAACTGCTTTGGCTTGGTTCCCATTCTCTGCTGCCATGTAACACATGCCTTTCACCTTCTGCCATGATTCTGAGGCCTCCTCACCCACGTGGAACTGTGAGTCCATTAAACCTCTTTTTCTTAATAAACTACCCAGTCTCAGGTATGTCTTTTTCAGTGTGTGAGAATGGACTAATACAGCAACTTTACAGAATTTTCCTTTTGGTCTCTGTTTTACCGAGTAAGAAAACTGAGATACAGAGACACTGTTGGTTAGGTATATCCGCTAAGTTTATCGAATTAACTGAAAATATCTCGTTAACAAGTTGATACATATAGTCATTGTTATTAAAATTGTTTTGTGTGAAAAAGTATTTCACTCGTTGGGCATTCTTACTGCTAAAATGTGCAGTTTTATGCTTGTGATGAAAAAAGGAATTGAGCCAAATTACTTTCCAATGAGCCTACACAAGAATTCCCAAATGCGTGTATACTGCCTTGTTGTTATATCTACACTTTGTTACCATCATGGTAAATATGTTAGGATTTAATTGCCAATTAGTTGATAGAATTTTATACAGCTTTGTTCTGAGGCTCTTATGATCTTATAGAAAATAATTTTTAAACATACAACTTAGATCACAGATAGATCTTAAAGAAATAACACAGTAAGGTTATTGAGAGCTGTGCAAGAAACTGAATCTTCTAAAATGAGAACATTATTTTAGCAATAACACAGCAATAACATTTCTAATTGTCACTACTAAAGAAATAGGAACATCTATAAGTTGCCATTTCTGTTCAGATTATACATTAATGGTATCTTGGATGCTTGTAACGTGAAATCATATTACATGTTAATGATACCATTACAGTCTCCCGTGATAAAACCTCTTGTAGTTTATACGTGTTTTTGCATATGTCTACAGTGAATTTATTATTGCATAATAAACATATGAGGCTGTCGAATAAATCAATGACTAAATCTTATGCTTTGAAAATGGGTATTATCCTAAAACTTCCATTTATTTACTCCACGTAAAATGGTCTGAAAATTTTACCTTCATTTGCTCAAGTTTCTATACACATAAACTTACTCTCTGATTTTCTTCCGCCTTGAAAAGGAGTTTCCAAACTTTAAAAAATTACTTATTTTAGAGTCTTTTTAATACTTGTATTTTTGACCTACCAGCATAAAATGAATATATTATAAATCTGACAGATATAGAGCCTATATCACCTAAATGTAGCAAATAATCAATAACTATTGAATTTAATCTACATGGGCATGTCTCACTGAAAACCGTTCGTAAGTTTATTTTTTAAAGAAGGGGGAAATTCAATAACAAATATGTAAAGTATTTCCATAAATATTTTTATATTTAGTTTATTCTGTCTTAAAATAGAAGCAGCAGTTAAAACATTTAAAATAATTCTTTAGATGATGAGCTAGGCACATGCCTCTAAATTCCTTCCATTCTCATTCCAAATGCCACTGGATGATAAAAAGCTGATGCATTGGAATTGAAATTAAGGAAGGGTGGCCCTCATATGCCTTGTGTTTAGAAGGATGTCTGCTAGAAATGTGGCACAGATAAAAATTAGGAGGTACAAACGGGTCAAAGTTAGCTACATAACTCTATTTTATGAAAAAGGAAGGTACATTTCTGAGAAGTGATAATATGGAATTGCTGTCTGATTTAGTTCTAAGGACAAAGGCTGGAAGTAAAAAGAGATCATGACACAGACCTCATTCTAGAATGCCTACGACTTACCAACAAAATTAAAACAACACTTCCTGAGGCTTAAAATTTTACATAGTTATAAGTAGAAAATCAGGAGGGTAAGCAAGGCTTCTCCAGGGACAGCCAAGATGAGACCTGACAAAACAGGTATTAGTGCTAGGAGAGTGCAGAGAAAGCCACATCATTTACGTGACATACGAATCCAGCTCCTATGATGGGAGGACAATTCTCCATAGATTTCTCATGTCCTATTAAGAAAGACATGTTTAAATGGGAAACAGCCTTAGAAGCTACAGAATAGTGTTTCCCGATGGACAGATTTAAAGATGGACTTACTAAGTCATCCCAGGATAGTAAAACAGAACTCTCTCCTTTCTCAAAGACATTTGCTTATATTCCAGAGTGATAAATCTAGAAATGCCCCTCCCCACTCCCTTAAAGGAGATGTGTTTACATTCGAGGATACTGAGTATAATCTCTCTGGAGAGAAAAACAGGCAGATGCTCCAGCAGCCCCGTAAAAACTCAGCTTCCCAATCACAGAATTCCTCACCTGTGTTATGTCCAGTCCTCATCACATCACCCTGTAGGGCTTAGAGCATGGAGATTTGGTACAAGATGCTGCTCTGGCTGCCATATATTCATATACATTTATATGTGTGTGCATATGTATATGAATGTGTATGTTTGTATCTGTTTACATATGTGTGTGTCTACATGTATATGCATGCACATACAAATGTGTATGTACATGTTTTTATATACACATACACATGCATATATATACACATATATGCACACATATTTTGTATACACATAAAAACACATATATATGCATATATAAACATGTAAACAGATAAATATGTGTAATATACTTATCTGTAGACACAACCAGACTCATATTGCCTCAATTACATCCTTTTTAGCTTTTAAAAATGAATGTTGAGTCCCATGCTGTTTCTGGCCAATGCTATTTCATGTTGGCATATATACCCTATTTCAAATTTCTTCAAGAAATTTGTCAGAGTAAGCATTAACCAGCTGCTCAATTTTACAGTGACAGTGCAAAACCCAAATTTCCACAGGACAAAAAGGCACAACTATTCAAAACATAAATTTACAGGTTTCTGTGTGTATATATATATATATACACACACACACACACACACACACGTACACACATATATATGTATATATACACACATATATGTATATATACACACACAAGTAAACATATGTATACACATGTAAATAAGTAAATAAATAAAAAATATATATATATAGGCAAGCTAACTTGTTAACTTGAAAAGAGAACAAACAGTTTCCAACTTAGTAGCTCCAAAAGTTTCCAACTTAATAGCTCCGAAAGAAGACTGTCTCTTGGCAGAACAAATTCGTCAAACACAGAGGAAAATTTAGACAAAATTGAAATTACTACTGAGATTACTTACAATTCTGGGTTAACCTATTTTCTGTCAGATCTCTAAATCACTAAGTTAATAATATAAACAATAAAGAGGACAATTCTAAGGTCATTCAGGTTTACATTTTGAAAATCCATGGTACACCCATGCACAGTGCATTGCAGAAAATGCCATCTTGGGGAAACTCACAGCAAATAGGCATGTAGCCTGTGAAAAGTTTCTGAAAAATAAAAGGTGACTTAGGCATTTATAAGAAAAAGAAAGAGCATACTTGCATAAGGAAAGTATGAGGGAATATATTTTGTGCTTTCATGCAAAGTTTTTTAAAAATAAAATTTGTAACCAAGATGTGATAAATAGGAGATATGACAAAATATTGAAATGAAAGAATGAACAAAGGTTAAGCAGAAATTTCAAGGAAAATTATGAGAGAAAGAGTGAATGAAACAAATACAATGAGAGGATTTACCTTAGAGAAAGTTTGAAAGAAAAGTGGGTTATTACACATGGAAAAAAAAAGAAAAGTAGGTCATTATATATTTCCCAGAATGCAAAGGAAAATGCTTTAAAAATGAAAAAAAAAAACAAGAAAAAGAATGAGAGATATGGAAGCAGACAATAGTTATTTGACAACACAGGCCATAGATATTCCTGAAGAAGGGCTAGTAACCATTGGAACAGAAAAAAAATACTGTATGATAGTCAAAAATATTGCTAAGCTGAAGAAAATCCTGTGTTTACAGATGAGAGAAATCACTATGATACAGTCTGTTTGAGTTTGCCTGGAAGGTGCTGATTTTGGGGTGTCATTTTTATACCAAGGACCGGAGGAAGGGAGGCATCCACCCCAGGTGACCAGCCATTTTTAAATAAAACCTTTTATTAACAGTTCTCTGGTTGACCTTTCTTTTTGTTCTTTCTTTTTCTTTTTTCTTTCTCTATTCCTTTCTTTCTTTTATCCTTCTCTTTCTCTATTCTTTCTCCCTTCCTTCCTTCCTTCCTTCCTTCCTTCCTTCCTTCCTTCCTTCCTTCTGTCTTGTCTTTCTCTCTTTATTTTTCTCTCTTTCTTCCTCTCTCTCTTTCTTTTTTGTTTGAGACCAGGTCTGGCTCTATCGCCCAGCTTGAAGTGCAGTGGTGCAATTACAGCTCACCGCAGCCTTGACTTTCCAGGCTCAAACAATCTTCCCGCCTCAGCCTCCTGAGTAGCTGGGAATACAGGCAGGTGTCACTACATCCAGCTAATTTTTTTATTTTTTGTAGAGACTTGTTAATTTTGTATCTCTAAAGGAACAAACCAGAAAAATGAAATGTTGCATTAGCTGTATTATTTATTCATTGCCTGAGTTATACCTTTTGTAGACATTTTGGTTTTAATAAAATGTACATTATATAAGACTGTACCAAATGATTGAAATTCAAATTATTGGAAATAAAAACTATTGTATAAATAGTTGTGCTCTTTTCCTATGGAAATTTGGATTTTGCATTATCACTGTAAAATTGAGCCATTGGTTCATACTTACTCTGACAAATTTCTTGAAGAAATTTGAAGTTGAGTATATATGCCAAGATGAAATGGCATTGGCCAGAACAAGCATGGAGCTCAACAAGCAAACATTTTTAAAGTCCAAAAGGATGTAATTGAAGCAATATGAGTCTGGTTGAATCTACCTGGAAAATATGTAAGTTCATCAACATTATATATATTTAATAAACACTGTGAAGAAATACAAGCTAGCACATCCAGAGAACAAATACTGGAAATGAAACAAACTTCAATGACATAGGGCTGAAAGATAACAAGGAGCCACCTCCTTTTTGTAAGCACTGACCATGAAAAAGAGAAAAGATATCTAAACGTGATCGAATGACAATAGGGTTAAAAATAGTAATAATAATAATAAAAGAGAAGAAAGAGACTTTTAACCATTTTAACCATTTTAACCATTTTAACCATTTTACTGTTGCATTGTATAAAATCAAATTTCAAAATTAAAATTAATAAGCATACTTCAAATAACTAAGCTAAGGTAGGCTGACAAATACATCTGTGCTATCTATGGAACACAAATATGCAAAGAAGATGCATTTTAACCAAACTATTGACTTATTTGCACAGGTCTCAAAAACAGAAATCTCATTGTTACTATTTATTACTACAACAGCCACTACATATACATTGTTCTCTTTTTACAAAAACTGCGCATTAATGTAATTTAAAAGCGTTATTCCTTTATTCCTTTTTGTACTGTAATATTCATTTTGTTTTTCATATTTTTAAACTGACACAATTATAAATACAAATTCAAAATAAGAACATTTTCATTGTCTACATTTCTTTTCTGGCCATTACTATTTCTTGTTTCATTTTGTCATTATCACCAAACAACATGATATCTGAGGGGCATCTGTGTATGTGTATAAATATACATATACACACACACACACACATATGTACACACATATTAAAAATTACCCCAAAACCTAGCAGCTTAAAAACAAGCATTTATTATCTCACAAAGTTTCTGAAAGTCATGACCAGGTCCGGCTCCTCTGAGTAGCTCTGCTTCATTGATAACAGCGAAACTGTTGGACATAGCTGCAAGCTCTAATAACTCGATCGGGTCTGAGAATCTGATCTTTGAGCTCGCTCACATGGCTGTTGATGGGAGACTCCACTTTTTTGCCTTGTGGGCCTCTCCACAGGGTGCTTCCCACATGGCTCACCCCAGAGCAAGTGATTTGTGACTGCAGAGTAACCAAAATAGAAGCCACGGTTTGCTTTAATTTTGTAGGTTGGTGCAAAAGTCATTGAGGTTTTTGCCATTAACAATAATGACAAAAACCGCAATTACTTTCGCACCAAAGTAATAAACTACTAACCCAATCTTCGACATAGGTAGAATCACTTCTGCCAGTTCAGTACAGAAGGATAGAAGGAGACCACACGAGAAAATTAAGATCAAGAGGCGGGGATGGTCAGGGCCATCTTAGTGACTGCCTACCACTTGGCAGATGCTGACAAATTATCTGAGTTTCAAATATCCTAGGTATGTCGCTGGTTCTTATTATCTGGAATAATTACTAATATTAATTACTTTTATTCCCCGCTTTCCATTCCACATTCCACTCATCTTCAGACCGTATCTCAGCCAGTCAGTGTACCCCTAATTTTTTTTATCTTTTAAGTTCAAGGATACATGTACAGATTTGTTACACAGGTAAACTTGTGTCATGAGGGTTTGTCACACGGATTATTTCATCACCCAAGTTATTAAGCCTAGTACCCATTAGTTATTTTTCTATTCGTTATTTTTAGCTCTACAGAATGAGAGATTTTGGTGGACGGGCTTGCTTGTGATTGCTAGAGATTTTCATTCCCTGGGCTTGGCAAAATGAGAAAGTGCTTAGAGTCTGATTCGCCATCCCTAGACAGACTTT
Organism: Macaca nemestrina; assembly: GCF_043159975.1. NCBI lineage: Eukaryota > Metazoa > Chordata > Mammalia > Primates > Cercopithecidae > Macaca > Macaca nemestrina. Next base: position 139,269,587 of record NC_092132.1, on the reverse strand, counting down.
TCTTCTGGCACTGTGTATAAAACAACCTATGTCTTCCTGCTGCTGAGGTTTATACTGTGACCCTCTTAGTTATTCATTCGGCTTGTACATGAGAAGAAAGAAATGGCCTGGGGGTGGGTAGACAGCATCCAATTCCCTGAACCATTGTCGTGTAGCCTGGTGAAAGAACTCTTTTGCTGGGAATAAGGACACGTAAAGCAGAATAGTGCAGGGTTGCAGGGAAAGGCAACAGAAAGTTTACAATTCGATTATTCTTATGAGGTAAGAAATGTCATTTGCATTTTTATCCCTGATAAGTTGGTTTGTTAACATTGCTGCCCTTCCACCCACTATGCTTGTAAAAGCCAGTTGAAGAGAAAACTTCAGCGTGAGCCATGGAGTGGTAAAGAGAGCTACTCTTCACATCAACCAGAAACAAAAACAGAAAAACGAGTCTTCTGAACTCTTCAAAGTATAGCCACAGACACACTCTACAGCTCAAAAGGGAAACCACATACTGCATAGATTATGAGTAATTTTCCAATTTAGATACACAGTGAAAAAAATTGAGTATGTGCTCTTGTATCCTGTACTAAAAGAAAAATTTTCCCTTGGGTCAAAAATAAGTCATGACTACTAGCTCCTTTTTCCATTATCACTTTTCTTGGGTTATTGAGGAAAAGTCAATACAATGTTATGTATCCCTTTCTTAATGCTCCTGTTTGGTCTCCCCAATATAGGACAGGCTGGAGGTTGAATTTGCTTCCCCATCATACCTCTTTTCCTTCAACATGAGAAAATAATTTCAGACAAATGATGAGAGTATAACTGTCTCATGATCCATATCCATGGTCTTGGTTTTGTCTTTTCCTTACCAGTTCAGTAAGCACATGATTAAAAGAATTTTATGACTTTTGTTTTATTCAATCAATTTTCTCTTGTTCTATGATTGCTTCCCTAACGAACACACAGCACACACTCTAAGTTAATAACAGTAGCTACAGGTTGACCCAGGTAAAGTTTGTGTTAACTATGTTGATAAAATCAAATTTTGATTGGATTTTCTGCTCCCTTGTAAGGACTATCTTAACTTTAATGTTTAAAAAACTGATTAAACATTACAAATGATGAAATCGCTAGTTGATTGATCTAAGGGGAATTTCAGCAGACAGCAAAAGAAGGCACTTAGCCTCAACAGCAGACACGAAGCTCCAGAAAACACAGACAAGCAGGCTGGGCATAATGCGCATGACTAATCCCAACACTTTGGGAGGGTAAGGCAGGTGAATTGCTTGAACTTGAGAGGCAGAGGCTGCAGTGAGCCAAGATTGTGAGATTGTGCCACTGCACTCCAGCCTGGGAGATAGAGTAAGACTCCATCCCTCCACACCGCCCGCCCCCGATGCCCACCAAAAAACAGAGACAAACAGAATACTTGTGAGTGGTAATTGCTCAAAACCACTGATTGATTAATGAATTATTTAATTAGTTAAGTCACCTCGTTCCTGATAAAGGAACACAGGCTACACTTGTCTGGAAGCAAACATTTAGCAAATATCTTGAGATACTATACTTATTCTACTCAACATCGGCTCCCAGAATTCCTCACTGCCTCCAGAATGCCAGAGCCAGGAGGTAGCACTAAAAGTCAAAAACAATTCCTCACTGTCTCTCAAAATCTGGGATCAGGATAGTCCGAGCAGAAAAACAACCTTAAAAAAAAATCTAGATTTTTTTTTTTTTTTTTTTTTTTTTTTTTGAGACGGAGTCTCGCTCTGTCACCCAGGCTGGAGTGCAGTGGCCGGATCTCAGCTCACTGCAAGCTCCGCCTCCCGGGTTTACGCCATTCTCCTGCCTCAGCCTCCCGAGTAGCTGGGACTACAGGCGCCCACCACCTCGCCCAGCTAGTTTTTTGTATTTTTTTTAAGTAGAGACGAGGTTTTACCGGGTTAGCCAGGATGGTCTCGATCTCCTGACCTTGTGATCCGCCCGTCTCGGCCTCCCAAAGTGCTGGGATTACAGGCTTGAGCCACCGCGGCGGCGGTTTTAATACTAGATTTATAATACTTATAAAAGGGACCGGGCGCGGTGGCTCAAGTCTGTAATCCCAGTACTTTGGGAGGCCGAGGCGGGTGGATCACGAAGTCAGGAGATCGAGACCATCCTGGCTAACATGGTGAAACCCCGTCTCTACTAAAAATACAAAAAACTAGCCGGGCGCGGTGGCGGGCGCCTGTAGTCCCAGCTACTCGGAGGCTGAGGCAGGAGAATGGCGTAAACCCGGGAGGCGGAGCTTGCAGTGAGCCGAGATGGCGCCACTGCACTCCAGCCTGGGTGACACAATGAGACTCCGTCTCAAAAAAAAAAAAAAAAAAATACTTATAAAAGGAATAAAAGAAAGAACCTTACTAATATATGTTATCAAGATCCTTTGAACTACAATGGGTGTAGAAAATAGGTGGATTAAGGCAGAGTTTGTTGAAATGACTCAGTCCAACATTAATGGCAAGAAGACTTGTAACATAGGCTAATACACTACTGGTATGGCTTTTTTGGAAACTTAGACACAACAAAGGATTATAGTGAATGAAAGTGAACATTAGCAAACTGCTTCAGCAAAGCGCTAAGAAAGAGACTGAAAGTCTCAGAACGGTAGCATTGTTAGAATGGATATATAGATGAGTCCGAAGGTTTCTCCCCTCTTCAATATATTCTATGCAATGGCCTCATGGACATTTAGGCAATAAAAGTTGTACTAGTGAAATGGACATTGGCATCTTGAGTTTGGTAATGGTGGCTTTCTGTAGTTACCGACAGGACATACTCTCATGACACTGGGCTCTCTGGTATCACTGGGGAGACGGAATTCCAGAATGCCAGAGCCACGAGGTAGCACTAAAAGTCAAAAAAATTTTTTAATTTTTTATTTTGAAATAAGCTTACAGAGAAAAATGCAAAAGTAATACAGAGATATTTTTAACAAATTGTGTTGGTATGACTGTTATCCACATGCAAAGGAATAAAATTGCACCCCTACCTAACACCGTATACAAAATTAATTCAAAATGAATTATTGACTATAAATCTCTTAGAAGACAACATACAGGTAAACAAATATACATGACCTTGAATTAAGCAATGACTTCTTAAATATGACAACAAAAGCTCAAGTGATGAAAGAAAAACTAAGTAAATTTTCCTAGATCAAAATGACACAATTTTGTGCTTTACAGGATACCACCAAGAAAATGAAAAAATTCAGTGAATGAGTGAAAATATTTGCAAATAATATATCAGATAAGGGACTTGTATGCTAATATAAAAAGAATTTTTACAATTCAACAATAAAAATATAAATAATCTCATTTTTAAATGGGGATAAGAATTTGAATAGACATGACTTCAAAAAGATATACAAATGGTCAATAGGCTAATGGAAAGGCACTCAACTGCATTATTCATTAGAGAAATGAAGTCAAACCCACAGTGAGAGATCACTTTACACCCACTAGGATGGCTGCAATTAAAAAGGAAGACAATAAAAAGTGTTCAGGTGGATTTGTAGAAAGGAAAACCCTCATATTGCTGATGAGAATGTAAAATGGTACAGTCATTTTAGAAAAGATGACAATTCCTCGAAGTGTTAAACATAGAATTACAGTATGAACTCATAAGTTCACTTTCAGGTATATATACAAAGAATGGAAAACATATATCACATTTGTGTTCATAATAGCATTATTCATAATAGCTAATATCTGGAAACAACCCAATGCCTATCAACTTATGAAAGGATAAACAAAGGTGGTATATAAACCCAATGTACTGTTATTCAGCCATAAATAAGAACAAAACATTGACTCATTACAATGTTGATGAATCTTAAAAACATTACACTAAGTGAATGAAACCAGTCACAAAAAGGCACATGTTACATGATTTCGTTTCTATGAAATGTACAGAACAGGCAAATCCATAGAGACAGAAAGTAAGTTATTGGCTGCCAGAGGCTACAAGTGGGTGAGATGAAGGAGGAAAATGAAGGATGACTCCTATGGATATGGGCTCTCTTTTGGATAGTTATGAAAATGTTCTGAAATTAGATACTGATCATGGCTGGACAATTCTAAATTGCATATTTTAAGAGTGAAATTTATAGTGTGTGAATTATATCTCAATAAATCTGGTATTAAGAAAGCAAAATGTCCAGCATTTGGGAGGCCAAGGCAGGTGGATCATGAGATGAAGAGATCTAGACCATCCTGGCCAACATGGTGAAACCCCATCTCTACTAAAAATACAGCCACTCAGGAGGCTGAGGCAGGAGAATCGCTTGAAACCAGGGAACTGAGATGGCACCACTGCACTCCACTCCAGCCTGGCAACGGAGTGAGGCTCCATCTCAAAAATAAAAAGAAAGTAAAATGACACAACATGTAATAGAAAGTCTGAAATGGGGGGCGTGGGGAAGGGAAGGGAGGACTGGGAGAAGAGGGATGAGGAGGGGAAGGGAGGAAAGAAAAACTCTCCAGGTAGAGGAGCCAAGATTTCCTACAGGCCCTGAAAGTGCAGTGGAGATACGAGTTTGAATCTCGGTTCACAAACATGACAATACAAGATATATGGCATTTCTTAATTTTCTTTAAATCAGCCTAATCATGTTTCCTAGTCCTCACCTCACTAGTCTGGCATAAAGCTCACTATCAGTCACTCCTCTCACCCAACTTCCTACCCCGTGTCCAGAGGGATCCGTGTGGTCTTTATCTGACCACATGCATTAAGTCCCAGTCCCATTCCTTGTGGTCTCCCCCTTATCCCACCCACTCTGAGGCATCTGTATCTTAACCTTGAGGTTCTAGAATTCTGGATGAGGCTGCAGGCCCCTGTGTTTAGGGTACAGCTGCCCTTGTTCTATCAGTGCCAGGGTCTGAAATCTCATTCCTTTTTTGGGATGCTTCCAGCGAATAAGGCACAAGATCCCACTTCTTGCAGCATCGACACAGGAAAATCACCTTTATTTTCAAGACTATCCCAAAGTTATTTCTACCCTAATCTCTTCAGTGAATTTAGATTTTGCAAAAGATAAGCTCTTTTAGCTCTGTAAAAATGCCCAAGACAAAGAATATGCAAGAAAACTAGCTTCTTACTGGAGAAGGGAAATGAAGCAGATGAAACGCAAATCATACTAATAAATATGCAATTTATCTTAGACTACAAACAAATAGAAAATTCAAACAAGAGGTAAACGCTGGCTGGGGAATTATAAAATGTTATAGAAGGGGTGTCTTGACCGGACGTGGTGGATCGCACCTGTCATCCCAGCACTTTGGGAGGCTGAGGTGGGTGGATCACCTGAGGCCAGGAGTTGGAGAGCAGCCTGGCCAACATGGTGAAACTCCATCTCTCCAAAAAAAAAATACAAAGAAAATTTAGCAGGGCATGGTGGTGAACGTCTGTAATCCCAGCTACTCAGGAGGCTGAGGCAGGAAAATTGCTTGAACCCAGGAGGCAGAGGTTGCAGGGAGCTGAGATCAGGCCCCTGCACTCCAGCCTGGGAAACAGAGTAAGACTCCATCTCAAAAATAATAATTAAAGGTGTGTCTTTACTACAGACTTGGGGAGACCAGAAGAATCTCATGGAGGGACTAATGTCTATATTGAAATCTAGGAGGTGAACAAGAGTTAGCTAGGGAAAAGGGAGTGAGAGTAGAATGTCTGCATGAAGTTTCTCAGAAGTGATAAAAAGCATGAGTGGATTCAATTAGTCTACAGATCATAAAGTGAGATACAGAAGGTGTTGAGTGATGAGTTACACAGACTAGACTGAGCTAGAAGTTTATCAGCCATAGTAAAGAGTCTGGTTTTTCTGTGAGCAACAGAAAGTCTTTAAAATGGTTTATGCTTGGCAAAGGCAAACTTAGAATTTCACTTGAAAAAAGACCATTTTGGTATCAATGTAAACAAGGGTAGGGGATGGAGAGTAACCTTGGGGGCCCGTGAGCAATGCTAGAATCCAAAGGACCCATCATGGAGGCTGATGCAATAATCTTCGAGAGCAATGATGGTACTGTGACCTGGAGAGGTGGCAGAGAAAACAGGGAAAAGTGGACATATCTCAAAGATACTTGGTTTTTCAGACTACTAGTCTGTGAAATTCAATACTGAATTTTGTAAAATCTAAAACTCCACTAATTTATTTATTTATTTATTTTATTATTATTATTATTTTTTTTTTTTTTTGAGACGGAGTCTCGCTCTGTCGCCCAGGCTGGAGTGCAGTGGCCGGATCTCAGCTCACTGCAAGCTCCGCCTCCCGGGTTCCCGCCATTCTCCTGCCTCAGCCTCCCGAGTAGCTGGGACTACAGGCGCCCGCCACCTCGCCCGGCTAGTTTTTTGTATTTTTTTTAGTAGAGACGGGGTTTCACCGTGTTAGCCAGGATGGTCTCGATCTCCTGACCTCGTGATCCGCCCGTCTCGGCCTCCCAAAGTGCTGGGATTACAGGCTTGAGCCACCGCGCCCGGCCTAACTCCACTAATTTAAAACCATCGTTTGTGACAACATGGATGAACATAAAGACATTATGTTAAATGGAATTAACCAGGCACAAAGAGAGAAATATCATATGATCTCACTTACATGTGAGTCTAAAAATGTCAAACCGTAGAAGTAGAGTGTAGAATGGTGGTCACAGGGTGGTAGAGCGGTGTACAAGAGAGAGAGATTGGTCAAAGGGTACAAAGCTTCCGTTAGATGGGAGGAATAAGTTTCATCGTTCTATTGCACAGCATAGTGACAAAGATTAATAATAATGTATATTTCAAAATAACTAAAAGAGAGTTTTAGATGTTCTTACCAAAAAAATGATAAATATTGGAGGTGATAGATACGTTAATGAACCTAATCTGATCATACCACAGTATATACATGCATCAGAATATCACACTGGACTCCATAAATAATGCAATTATTATCTGTCAGTCAAATTTAAGATTTTATGTAATACTAGAAAATAAAATCTTGAAGTTAATAAACTGTGGCACACCATTGTTTGAAGCATCAATTTCAGAAATGGAAAATGTGGGGAGGAATGAGCGTTGCGGACTTGATGAAACAGTGGATTGGGGGTAGGAAGAGAGGAAGGACTCAAAGATATGACTGGGCAACTGAGTGAGAAATGCGTATTAGTGGGGAACTGAGACAAAAATATCGAGAGTGAATGAGAGGCATGAGAAATAATGGTCTCCATGTTGAATATGTTGCTTTTGAAGTGTTCATGCGATACCCAAGTGCAAAGGTCTAGTAGACAGTTTGTTATGTGGGTCTGGAGTTCAGAGACCTCAACTGGAGATAAAAATATGGGAGATTTCAGAAAATGTATGAAAACTGAAACTGATATAAGGGATGAGAAAGTGGTCACCAATGTCAAATAAGAGCTAAACAGTTACATCAAATAAAAACTTACTCATTTCAACAGCAATTTTTTTAAAATTTTTTTTCTACGGACTCTCGCTCTGTCGCCCAGCGCCCAGGCTGGAGTGCAGCGGTGCGATCTCAGCTCACTGCAAGCTCTGCCTCCCGGGTTCTCGCCATTCTCCTGCCTCAGCCTCTCCAGTAGCTGGGACTACAGACGCCCGCCACCACGCCCGGCTAATTTTTTATTTTATTTTATTTTATTTTATTTTATTTTATTTTATTTTTATTTTTTTGAGATAGAGTTTCTCTCTTGTTGCCCAAGCTGGAGTGCAATGGTGCGATCTCTGCTCACTGCATCCTCCACCTCCCGGGTTCATACAGTTGTCCTGCCTCAGCCTTCTGAGTAGCTGGGATTACACGTGCACACCACCACACCTAGCTAATTTCCAGTAGCATTTGTTTTTAAATAACGGGCACCGGTTTTAGTGTCTGAAAAACAATTAAATCCTCTCTAGGGAAAGCAAGAGAGTTGACCACCTGAGAGATAAAGAAATCAGCAGAAGAACTAGTTTACTGGGGAAATTAATGTTAAAAGGAGTTAAAAAGATAAATGAAGACAGGAAGAACATTAGAAACAAACTTTATCTAATTTAGAAATTAGCCAAGATGGAGCCTCATGAATGTGGCAACTGACATGATTTAGAATCTTGATTTATTTTTTGATTAAAAATTCTGTTGCACTTAATACTTCAATATTTTAATTTGCTTAAGTACTTTGTATAGTCATAAGGGAATAGAAATCCTTATCAATGATCCTATTTACATATATGTTACGGACTGAGTTGTGTCTCCCCGGCTCCCCAAAATTTATGTACTGAAGCCCTAAGCCCTGTGACCTCAGAATGTAACTATATTTGGAGACGCAGGCATTAAAGAGGTCAATTAAGGTTAAATGAGGTCTTCAGGATGGGATCTTAATCTAATATGACTGGTGTCCTTCTAAGAAGTGGAAGAGACAGCAGGAGTGCAGGTGCACAGGAAAAGAAAAAAAAAGTCATGTGAGGACACAATGAGTAAGCAGCCATCTGCAATCCAAGGGGCGAAACCTCAGGAGAAAGCAAACCTATCAACACCTAGATCTTGAACTTCCAGCCTCCAGAACTGTGAAAAGAGATATTTCTGCTGTTTAAGGCTTCCTGTCTGTGGTATTTTGTTAAGGCAGCCCTAGCAAAAGAATACAACAGAAAGGGAGCAATTTCATGGAGCACAGATAAAGGACGGACTGAAGGGAGGAAGTAGGAAGAGAGGATGGAAGGGGGAGCCGGTGAGAGAGAGGGAGAGAAAGAGGCAGATCCATGCCGCCCAATTCCCTATTCATAAATCGCAGTAATGGTCAAGTTTCACTAGCTCTTTCCCCTTAAGTTAGAATTTAATATTTAATTACAACTTGAGTTTCAAATGTTCTGAGTTTCTTTTAAATTGCTTTTATTAATATTTTAAAGTCTGATGTTTAAGCCAAGAAAATTCTAACTAGAATTATCCTAATTGGAACATCCAGAAATATTCAGCTTATTACCTGGAATACTTAGCTTAGATATTGGCAGGGATAACTTTTGGCATAAAACTGGGATTGGTTTCCAAAGTATCAAAAGATAGCACGCGCTCTCTGTCTGTCTCTCTCTCTCTCTCTACATATATATATATACACACACACATATATATATATACATTTTTTTTTTTTCTGAGATGGAGTTTCACTCTTGTTGCCCAGGCTGTAGTGCAATGATGCGATCTCGGCTCACTGCAACCTCTGCCTCCTGGGTTCAAGTGATTCTCCTGCCTCAGCCTCCCAAGCAGCTCGGATTACAGATGCCTGCTACCACGCCCAGCTAATTTTTTTTTTTTTTTTTTTTTCAGTAGAGACGGGGTTTCACCATGTTGGCCGGGCTGGTCTCGAACTCCTGACCTCAGGCAATCCACCCGCCTCGGCCTCCCAAAGTGCTGGGATTACAGGCATGAGCCACTGCGCCCAGCCAGCCATAGATTTTAATGATTTTATTGATAGGAACTTTTCTGGCCCCAACATTCCTAAAACTCTACTCCCAGGGACCTTACCGGCCACGAAGGAGTGATGAACTTCAGGGTTTGGTTTTCACTCACTCAGCGCTTCTAGTTGGTTTACTCTCTGAGCTCAAAACCAATCCCTGCCTTCCTTTCCCAATGCTCAAGTCAATACATTTCTACGAGTGGAAAGACAAAGTTGACAAAGTTGGTTTGGGATCATTAAGCACTTGGTACTACCTTTAGAGACATTGGTTGTGTGACACACTTATAATAATTATGGATAAGCAGGTCAGTTTTAAATTCACACATTGACGATAAGCTATTCAGTGAAGCAGAGCTCCCCATGAAGGAGTAGTTCCCGTACAGAATAAATACAAGGCATTTTTACTTCGGTGTGTCTCAAATCTGAAATTCATACCACCTTCACTCCAAATTTCTATATTATTTGGTTATATAATAGAATTCTACTTTGACTATTTGCTTTAAGTGTTGACATTAATCCTTGTCTTGAGAACAGCAACCATTTTAGAATGATACCTGTTAATATAAAGTAGACAGTATTATTGCTGGGTACCCAGATACCTACTGAAAAAAAATTAATTAAAGACTTTGCTTTCCTCCTAAACTACACTGTTAAAAAAATTAATGGAATATTTATTTGACAGGTTTTACAGCTTACACTTTTGTCCCTGCCTTGGTGTGTGTATCAGAATGCACTGAAAGATAATACTATCGAACCTTCCGGATGGACCCTATCACAGAGAGCTTTCCAAGCAGCCTTGGACTGACCAAGTTATCTCCCGTCTCTGGTTTGTAGTTCTCGAGAATAACTGTAATAAATTTGTTAAAGGATACAAAATTACAGCTAGATAGGAAGAATAAGTTCCAGTGTTCTATACCATTACAGGATGACTGTAGTTAGCAATAATATATTACAGTTTCAAATAGCTAGAAGAAGGATATTAAATGTTCTCTATACAAATAAATCAATGTTTGAGATTATTGATATGCTAATTACCCTAATCTGATCACCGTACACTGTATTTATCAAAATAGTACTATGTACCCCAGAAATGCGTACAATTATTATTTGTCAATTTAAAAATAAAACAAAAAGGCCAGGCGCGGTGGATCACGCCTGTAATCCCAGCACTTTGGGAGGCCGAGGCAGGCGAATCACAGGGTCAAGAGATTGAGACCATCCTGGCCAACACAGTGAAACCCTTTCTCTACTAAAAATACAAAAATTACCTGGGTGTGGTGGCGCATGCCTGTAGCCCCAGCTACTTGAGAGGCTGAGGCAGGAGAATCGCTTGAACCCGGGAGGCAGAGGTTGCAGTAAGCTGAGATCACTCCACTGCACTCCAGCCTGGTGACAGAGTGAGACTTCATCTCTAAATAAATAAATAAATAAATAAATAAAATAATTGTAGAATGTGCTGGAAATGGAACATCCTGAAATAAAGAGGGACTGGCTAGAACCACCCATGCTCTCTTCCTGTCCCTCCTAGAAACAGGATGTCCCTCAGTGCCTTAGCATAGTATATCAACTTGTCCCCAGGGTATAAAAGCCAGAGTGGGCTCCCATCCAGGGTCCCTCAGCTGCAGTACAAGTGGGTAAGTCACAGATGAGACTCCATCGGTCCCCAGCAGCTTTCCTGAGCCTCAGGGGACTGGCCCACAGCGAATCCTCAGCTTCGGTTGTCCTTTGCTGCTTATCTATAACTAATAAACCCACTTCCTGTAATCTGGTATGTGTGGGTGTCCGGTCTCTCTGGGCTCAGACAAATTGGTACCCAGTGCACAGTGCCTGCTTCATACCTGTATCTCTTGTTTCTAGAGTTTGGAAACCCTGCAAGGGACATCCGGGTAACAGAAAACTTGAAATAACGAATTCATTGGATCAAATCTGATGATCTGATTTAGGGGATAATTCTAAAAAAGATATCAAAAGCTTAGAAACTCTATCTCTTCAGGAGAAAAGGTGGGGTGCTATACTTATATCATGCCTGCCACAAATGATTCTAAGTCAGTAGAAAGGTCAGGCGAAAAAAGGTCTGTGATAGTAAATGGTTCTTACTTCAATCTAATCCTCTTTGGATCGTTTTTACATTGGTGTGAATTCTCTTTATCCTCAGAAAACTCAAGAAGTGCGCACATGGGGACACACCTGAAGCAAATGTAGAACAGACATGTTTAGCAAACAATAGGGAAATGAGTTTGCTTCCTTTGAGAGACTGGAGGATAAAAGCAGTGGCCTAGCCTGACAAGAGCCCTAGACAAAGGCTCCTTTTAGGGAACTTGTTTGGAAAGTGAGTCCAGGGAGCATCGGGAAGAGTCAAAGTGTATGAAGAAATGGGGAAGAATGTGTCATCAAGTAGAGGACTGAAATTCAGTCCCAGGAAAACTTCTCAGGAGGCTTAGGAGGTACATTTCAGAAGGAATGAAAGGGAAAAGCAATCATTGACTAGTTTCCACTTCTCAATGGTCAAAGGTGACCCCAAGGACATTAATTCTCCTGCTCTTCTAGTTGAGGTATGAATGGGTGCTATGTAGTTGCTATGAACATTCCAAGCTCTGACATCAAAGAAGCCCCAAGGAGCTGCCTTGTTGTACCTGTGCGAACACAGGTAATGCTGATCACCATAACAGGGGTTGGCGTCAGAGCAGGAATTGAGAAGGTTTAGATGTGCTGCGCAAGACTTTACTCCTTTTACTTCTCAGATCCGCTTGTGCCTGCTGTTAAGTCCGATGCTTCTGATGGTGGCCGGTCACAATACCTGAAAGAACTTGAGATTATCAATGATCGATTGTCTTGTCTTGCTGGACCCAAAGCCGTATCTGATATTCATCATTCCCTCCTCCATCATCCACTCTCTATTTCTCTCGTCCTACACTAATTCAGCTGGTCTAGCACTCTTGCTGGTTGCATTGATCCAGACCTTCAGCTCCTAGTCATCAGTATCTGGGATGATTAATTTTTTTTTTTTTTTTTGAGATGGAGTCTTGCTCCGTTACCCAGGCTGGAGTGCAGTGGCGTGATCTCAGCTCACTGCAACCTCCCCCTCCCAGATTCAAGCGATTCTCCTGCCTCAGTCTCCCTAGTAGCTGGGATTACAGGCACCCACCACCATGCCTGGCTAATTTTTGTATTTTTAGTAGTAACGGTGTTTCACCATGTTGGTCAGGCTGATCTTGAACTGACCTCATGATCCGCCTGCCTCGGCTTCCCAAAGTGCTGGGATTACAGGCATGAGCCACCCCACCTGGCCGGGATGATTAATTTTATGTTTCAACTTGACCGGACCACAAGGTGCCTAGATATTTGATCAAACATTATCCTTGGTGTTTTGTGAGGGTATTTGTGTATGAGATTAACTTTTAAATTGATAAACTGAGTAAATCAGATGGTCTTTGCTTCTGTGGGTGGACGTTATTCAATCAGCTGAAGGACTGAATAGAATAAAAGGCTGCCTTTCTCTCGAATAAAAGGAAATTCTTCCTGACTGCCTTTCCAGCTGGGATACTGATTTTTTTTTAACTGCCTTTAGACTTGAGCTGAAACATCAGCTCTCTTGGTTCTCAGGCCTTCATTCTCAGATAGGAACTACACCATCAGCACTCATGGGTCTCTAGACTGTCAAGAGATTGACAAACTTGGGACTTGTCAGCCTCCATAATCATGGGAGCAAATTCCTTAACTAGCTCACATGAATCAACAATAAATCTCTTTCTCTGTCTCTCTCCATATATAATTTATATACATATATATGTACATGTATATTCTCTTGTCTCAGCCTCCTGAGTAGCTGGGATTACAGGCACACACCACCAAGCCCAGCTAATTTTTCTATTTTTAGTAGAGACAGGTTTTCACCTTGTTGGCCAGGCTGGTGTTGAACTCCTGACCTCCAGTGATCCACCTGCCTCAGTCTCCCAAAACGTTGGGATTACAGGCGTGAGTCACGGTGCCTGGCTGATACAACATATTTAATTGGTTTGCTCTTATTGAGTCACTGTCGTCAAAATGTCCATTCACAGTGACTTCTGGACCATACTTTCTGGAATGCTTGCCTTCTAGTCCCCTACACTGTACTTCTCATGCCTCTTCTCCTCTTCTTTTGTGCCAATGCCTGGCTATATACTGGGTGATTTCCTTCTTCTTCAGCATTTCCCAGAGGTTGTTTAAGCTCTTCCTAGAAAGTTGCAGGAACAAGGATCTCACCATTTTGTAACCTAGCCTAATTATCTTCCAAAAGCTCTATTAGAAATTGCCTCCTTACAGCATTCCTAAATTTGTTTTTCTCTAACTTGGCCCATTACTACTTTGATGTATCTAGGACAACATAAAATGTTTATTCCTTCTTCCTCATGACAAGTCTTAAAAACTTGAGAATAGAAACCGTGGCTTCCCTTCAACCTAAACACACCTAGCTTTCCTTGTGTGCTATTTTGGTTTTCAGTTCTCCCATCTCTCCGTGTGCTTTCTTTTAACACAGGTCATTCCGGCTGTGGTCCTTTTAAAATAGCATTGCCTTGAAGCAAGCACAGGACTCAGTTGTAGGACTCAGTGTAGAAGGAAGACGGACTATTTCTGTGTTTAAGAATTGTGTACCGGCTGGGCGTGGTGGCTCACACCTGTAATCCCAGCACTTTGGGAGGCCGAGGTGGGAGGATCATGAGATCAGGAGATGGAGACCATCCTAGCTAATACGGTGAAACCCCGTCTCTACTAAAAATACAAAAAATTAGCCGGGTGTGGTATGGGCGCCTGTAGTCCCAGCTACTCGGGAGGCTGAGGCAGGAGAATGGCGTGAACCCAGGAGGCAGAGCTTGCAGTGAGCAGAGATTGCGCCACTCACTCCAGCCTGGGCAACAGAGGGAGACTCCATCTCAAAAAAAAAAAAAAAAAAAAAAATGTACCATATTAATCAACACATTGTGGGACTCTCTACTTGTATATTTATTTACCCTCTGCCATATCCCTTTTCTGAATGTAAGCATCTTAAGCCTCACTGTATGTCCTCCACAGATACAAATGCATCTGGGTATAATATTTCAGTCCTCATAGTCACAATGAATATGGTAAACTCTGGCCACCTGGCTGAGACATCGCCGCCCAACCTCCTAGCAGAAGTTTGAGGAGCTAGAATATCAATTGGTATACATTTTAAAACTTGCGGCATATTTTAACTGTCTCTCACATTAGGATGCAAAACGCCATCTGCAAATAAGAAAAACTGGCTTTGGCCCCACTGGCTGGATACTTTTACAGAGGCTTTGAGCCTGTAGGCATGTTTACTTGTAACCAATACAACCAACCCACTGAAGAGACGCTGAAATAACTTTATTTCTCCCAACTCCAGTATTACAGACAAGCCCACTCAGCCAGTCAGTCTTTCTCTCAGAATAAATATGATTTACTATCATAGGTTCCATGTTATCAAGCCTTTTAGCCATGATTTAACTGAACTGAACCGTTTCATTTTACCTACAAGGAATAGTAAGTGTTCTGCCAATTGCATGATAATAGAGTTTCAACTGGAGTTTGCCACAGCCAATCAAAAGTCTAATACTTCAACTGACGTGGGAGCACCTCCTTCTTTGAAATATATGGCCAGTTATGGGCAGGATACATTTCATACTACTCCCAAAAGTGAAAACTACTAATTTGTTTAAATATTTGGAAAAAAAAGAAGAATTGTTTCATTTTAATAAACTTTTTATTTTAAAACAGTTTTAGATCTACATAAAAATTGTGGTGATAGCACAGAGGGTTCCCATAAACCCAATACTCAGACTCTCTCGTTATTAACACTACATTAGTGTGGTACATTTGTCAAAATCAATAAATCAATACTGATACATTATCATTAACTCAGGTCCAGTCTTTATTCAGATTTCATAATTTTTTTTTCCCTAATGTCCTTTATCTGTTCCAGGAACTCTTTTGGAATAATGCAATCCATTCAGTTATAATCTCCTCTCAGGCTCCTCTTAGCTGTGACAGTTTCTCAGGCTTTTCATATTTTTTATAACGTTGTCAGTTTTGATGAGTACTGGTCAGGTATTTTGTAGATTATCTATTAATTAAGATTTATCTGATGTTTTTTCTCACAATTAGACAGGGCTCATGAGTTTGGAGGAGGAATATACAGAGATACAGTAAATTGTCATCACAACATATCAAAGGTGTGCCAACCAACAACATGACTTATCACTGTTGATATGACTTGGTCACCTGGCTGGGGGAGTGCTTACACACAGTGTTTAATGAGTGGGCAGCCATGTTCCACCTTCTTGAGAGTGGAGTATCTACATAAATTATTTGTAATTCTTTTGCATGGGATATTTGTCTATTCTCCCCCATTTATTTATTTATTTGATTACTAATTTGTATCAATTTAGATCCTGGAGGTTTATTTCATATTCTATGTTAAAATCAAATAGAACTTTGTTCATGTTGTTTTTGTTCAAAATAGTTTAGCTTTGGCCTTTGGAAACTGTTTCAGTTGACTCCTATGACCTTTAGACTTACTCCCATCATTTTGTGTATATATATACACGTGTGTGTGTGTGTGTGTGTCTGTGTTTGCTTTTGAGTACTTCCTCACTTTCTGGCACTACAAAATACTCCAGGCTCATCTTGTGTATTTCCTGCTTCCATCCTAGAATCAGCCATTGCTCAAAGGCACCCTGGTTCCTTTTATTGAATAATTCTGGTAGAGACCAATATCATTGTGTTAGGTGTGGTCATTGCTACTGTGTGTCATTGCTTCAAGGCCCTTGAACCATGTATATTCATTTATAGAAGAGTCTATATAGATAGATACTATGTTAAGTAATACAATTTTAATTAATGAAATGTAACTTATTAGGTCAACCCATATCAAATTGCTATATTGTCACAAGCAAAAATTGCTATGGTATCAAACGTGCTAAAATATCAATAATTGTACATGGCTCAACCTAATACTTACAAAAAAGTGCATAAGCAGGTATCCATGCCACATCCAGTTCATAAGAGAAAAGAACAGTGCCAGCACACACCCATCTACCATACACTCATTTCCCCTAGAGGTAATTACTCTCCAATTCTGTAATGACTGCTTTTTCACTCACTTTATCTATAGTATAAACTTTAACACTGAAGTGTGCATTACAAAAATATATAGATTTTCCTGTTTTTCTTTTATGTAAATAGAATCAAAATACATGTAGCATTTTGTGTCTTATATTTGTCATGTGCTACATAGAGCTTTCATTCATTTTCAGTCTCACTGTGTATAATAATTTATAGTATGAATGTGCAACAATTTATCCATTTCACTGTTGATTGATACTTGGTGATATTATTTCGAATACAGAAAGAAGGAGCAGCATAATTACATTTTGACTGATCTTCAGGTTTCTTGGTACCATGAAATTTCACATTCATTGCTATTTTAAAAGGACCCAGATTAGGACTACCTCTGATTTAAACAGTATCTTAAAACACATAATTACCAAGAGACCTTGCAATTATGATTTGTCCTCTCAGGTAATTCTGCCCACAGGGAGAAAATTATATGATCCAGCAGAAAGATTCCAGTTCTCACAATCTGGACTGCTCATTGAGAATAAAACAAATTGGCATTATGTTTTCATATATCTGTCTCAGGGGTTTGGTTAATAAGTCCATCTCAAAGAGATAGATCTCTTTTTGGTGTGTTGATAAAATCAGGTAATGAATTCCAGCTCATGAAGCCTCTTGAGAGGCAGGCAGGCAGCCAGGTTCCACAGGCAGGCATATACTGCTTGATTTCAACAGTGAACACCACCAAACAAGAGTCTAATTCTCCTATTTGAAATTGTTCGATATAAAACTCCTATACCCCCAACTCTGGGCAAATTAAATAAGACTCTTCAACAAAAAATCTCCCAAAAGTTTAATATTTATTTATAAGAATTTTTATAATATTCTTTCAAGTAATCTGTATTTTCAATAATTCACTGATTCTCTTCTACCTGTCCTTATTATATACTATTATCTGTGACAACATTCTTTTCTGAGTACGAAATCCAAAATACAGCATTTTAAGCAAACTGCATTAAAGATTTTAAAGAGAAAAAAAGCTATATTTCTAAAAGTGCTGTGTATGTTTAAAATACCTTTAGGAGGTTTCATTTAATTCAGAGAAAAGTAGGTCAAACCTCCTAAGATAAATTTCCAATCAAATAGCTGCTCTGTACTCTTATAATATTTATTTTATAGCCCTTTCATTAATGTCATTCTATATTTCTCTCCCAAACCAAATTGCACAATTTTGTGCTCGCCACCACCACATTCTTCATTTCTTGTATAGATTTGTTCTCTTATAACAAAAGCAAAAACTCTACACCTTTAACAGAAATTGTAGAGGGAGGCTTTAATTTTAATCCTCACTAAAGGCACTTTGATTATTTTGATGACAAACTGGGAAATTGAAGAATAAAAATCTATTTGTTTAATTCTCTCTTGTCATACTCAGGTCTTCAAATGCATGAGTCTACAGATGAAAACAAAGCTTTACCAACCCTATCAGATAAGTTCAATGTCCTTCAAGTGTCTAGTGAGTTTCTGGGAGCAGTATTTACAGTCTTGTTACAAAGCATACAGATTGGAATGACGACTGAGAAATGGGACAACTTGGCTCGAGTGCAGCTGTCAATCGCTGTGTATCGCCATCTGCTGGGAAACTTGTGCACTGCACTTACGTACAGGACCACAAGCAAACAGCTTAGCTTAGGTAGAAGGAAAAAAAGCAAGAATTAAATTAATTTCAAAATACTAAATGTGTTAAATAAATTTCATAACTTTAATATTTTATGTTAAATTCTTAAATGTTATTTTTCAAAAATTCTATTACAATAGTCATTTTAGCAGGAAAAAAATATGGTACTTTTCACAAAAGCGGTCAGACACCATTCCCTACTTTGCCTATTTTTCAGTTACCAGAAGGGGGCGCCCAGCACAGTTTCTATAGCATCGCAGTAAATGTAACAACCAAAAATTATTTGTTGAATGACTGAATGAAAGAATGGGAGCCACTACACCCAAGAAGATTTTAATTGAAATATTTTTTATGTCACAAGGTTATTTATTTAAGGCACAATTTGAATAGAAAACATTGACTAATTGAAAACATTGTTAATTTCTACTATTACAGTGGTCCATGGACTCATTTGAAGCAAATTCGTTATAAAAGGAACATTGCCATAAATTCGATGGGATTTCGTCAATACCTTAAAACTGTACAATACTTTGGAATGATTACAAGATTTTTATGAAATAAAAGTGATGAAAAATTGTGAAATTATATGATCAATTATGGTGTCAATGTAAATATGTACATGCCCAAACACCTTTAGACAGAATACAGTTGACTCCTTTATAAACTTGTAAATTTAAGATTACTATAAACTATGGCAGAAATGGCATACTATCTGGTATAAATGAATTTAGACCTTTTTTAAAAAACAATAAATGGTAAGGCTAATGCTTTAAATAAGAATAACATCAATAATTCTTCTTGAAGCACCATAAATTTGTAACCCTGGCTCCTAACATAAGGCCTAGCATAGTGTGGACACTCAAGTAGTTATAGAGCTGTTTGAATTTACTTTAAATATTATATGTAAAAGTTTAATATAAGTAATATATGGAAAAATATTGGTATGCCCTTTCTCGCAATAGAATATGAAAGCTTATTGAAAGCAAAAATACATATATATTAATTTGTTTTATATACATAACCATCTGTTCAGTGCTAGTAAACAATAGGCGCTTAATAATGATTATCATTTACAATTGATGAGTGGAGATGACAAAATATTTTAAGAAGTAAATAAAGACTGCCTTTAATGTGGGTCTAAGGGAAATTATGAACTCGTTTTTGGATACAGAATCCTTTTATTTTTCTAGAAATTTATCACTTCTCTTAAAGGTGTGATAAATGAAGAATGAGACTTTGTTTGATCAAGGTCATGTGACCAGGGAGACTCCAGACTCAGGCCCACATCTGCCTGTAATCCCCCCTCCTCTCCTCTTCATCTCTGGTCTGTATTCCCCACAACACAGTCCCCACTGACAACTCTATACAGCGGTTGTAGCCTGCACTAAATTCCACAAGTTCAACTTCTTAAAGCAATATCTCTTTTCATCTTCCTAGCTTCTCTTAGAAAGCAAATATGTGCTGGAAAGAACTGGTAAGCTTTAGGATAGGTATTGTATGGGCAAGCCTTACAGAAATAAGTCACAGTAAACTTTCTTATTTTAGAAATAAAGAATTTCAGTCAAGCGCAGTGGCTCATGCCTGTAATCCCAGCACTTTGGGAGGCCAAGATGGGAGGATCACGAGGTCAAGAGATCAAGACCATCCTGGCCATGATGAAACCCCGTCTCTACCAGAAATACAAAAATTAGCTGAGTGTGGTGGCACGCACCTGTAATCCCAGCTACTCGGGAGGCCGAGGCAGGAGAATAGCTTGAACTCAGGAGGTGGAGGTTGCAGTGAGCTGATATCACGCCACTGCCCTCCAGTCTGGCGACAGAGCAAGACTCCATCTTAAAAATAAATAAATAAATGAATAAATTCTTCTCCTTTTCTACAAACTACAATGTAAAGGTGCAATGTGTTGTTTTAAAAGCGCCTAGAAAAGACGATGGATGTACAAGTCTATTCAAACAACCAGAGTTCTGGGCCAAACTGTGTCTCCCCCAAAATTAATATGTTCAAGTCCTAACCGCTAACACCTCAGCATGGAGACAGGGCCTTTACATTGAGGTCTTAAGGGTGAGACCCTAATCCGATATGACTGGTGTCCCTAGAAGAAGGCAAAAGACACATGATGTGCTTTTGCACAGAGGGAAGGCCATGAAGGACGCAGCCAGAAGGTGTCCATCTGCAAGCCAAGGGGAGAGGTCTTAAGAGAAACCAAACCTGCTTCAACGTTAACCTCAGACTTCCACCCTCCAGAACTGTGAGGAAATAGATGTATTTAAGCCTCTCCTCCCAGCCTGTAGTATTTATTATGGCAGCTTTAGCAAACTGATCCTACAAGGGAGATTATGATTTCAGCAGAATCTGTGGCTTTTGGTTACACAAGTGAAGCAAAGTGTGTGTGTGCGTCTGTGCGTGTGAGAGTGTGTGAGTGTGTGTGTGCGTGCGTGTGAGTGGTGTGTGTGTGACACTGTGTGCGTGTGAGTGGTGTGTGAGTGTGTGAGTGTGTGTGTGCGTGTGAGTGGTGTGTGTGCACGTGTGAGCAGTGTGTGTGTGTGAGTGTGTGTGCACACACGTGTGAGTGATGTGTGAGCGTGTGTGAGGTGCATGTCAGTGGTGTGTGAGTGTGTGTGAGGTGCATGTGAGTGGTGTGTGAGAGTGTGTGAGTGTGTGTGTGTGCACATGTGAGTGTGTATGAGTGGTGTGTGTGTGTGAGTGTGTGTGAGTGTGAGAGTGTGTGTGTGTGAGAGTGTGTGTGTATGCATGTGGTATTGATTGGGTGGTTGGTTGTTTTAGTTCTATTGAATCTTTAGAAAAATACTGATACAATTAGTATTCATTTCCATGATTTACATGTCCTATATTTATTTAAAAATCTGAGAATAACTCACATTAGTTTTATTACAGCTTGCTATAAATGAAACCCTTAAAGATTCAGGAATGTTTTTATAAAACTGTCACCAACTGGGAGGTATATGATGCTCTCATAAAATGTGCCTGCTAGTGATTTGTTGGTCTGTTTCTTGGCAACTGAATGGCTTCTGGGATGTCAAATGATTAGGTAGAAGAAAAATAAGGTTTCATTAAACAGCAATGCAAGCTGAATCTGTATTATGAGAAAATATGCATTTATAATTTCTTATTTAGAAGCTCCAGACAGAATTCTGCCAACCTAGGTCATGCTACAAAAATTAACCTCTCCCTTTTGAGCACCAGCACAGCTTTTGAAATGCTTTGGTTGAAGTTTTATGTTTTAAGAACTGTTCCTACCTCTTCCTCTATGTCAGTATGCTTGTGGTGAGCTGCAGGTGTCTAGGCCAAGGTAAGACTGTCTTCCCCTAAACTCAAGTCACCTTCCCCCTCCCAGTGTGTATTATAATTCTGTGCACCCTGCAGATTCTCAGTAAATACTGGAGGCATTTGCATGATGAAAGTGTTTTGAAATTAAACTTCAGTTATGTAGACAAGTCCTATGGATTTAGATAAAATGGGCTGAGAAAATTAAGCAATTTTCAAATAAAATGATAAAGGAAGTGTGTCCATGTACATCAGGTGGGGAGAAATCAAGATTTCGAGGAAAAGTAGAGTCTTCGGAGCTTTCATTACCTACACTGAAGTAAGGGAAAGTTTCCTTAATTCCAGCACATGTGCAAAGCTTAAAAACTGTGAAAATGTACACTAGATTGATGGTTTTCTTTTTGCATTCTGATGCAAATGTGTTCATTCCTGTATTACAATTGGTGTGAAGGGCATACATTGTAACAACTGTCATAGGATGAAAGAGAAAAATAATTAATATGATTCACAAGCAGTATCATGGCATTCACCAAGAGTGGGTAGGAAATTGCTTTTAGCTTGAGCCCGAAGTAAAAATTGGTCTTCCTGTTCAAATGGAGCCAAAGAAAATTTCCTTTTTTGGAAAAAAAAAGAATAAAAGAACTAGAATGAGCAGCAAACTATCAAAATGTAGCTGATAAAGGACAGAGAAGCATTGAGTACTCAGATTAGAAAGTGCTGCAGAGTCAAATATAAAAGGGCAATAGGTAGGGCAGGAAGCAAGCATCTTTGCTGAGCATTACTGGAAGAAAATTAGTTGATTTAAACTCAGAACCCAGTTTTTATTGCATCCACCAATGGTGGTTATATTCCCAGAATAAACTACAAAAGTCTAGCTAGAGTGCTTTATTAACAGTATGACAAGCCCCAATGTCATTTAAATAGTATTGCTCTGGCAAAAAATATTATGTAAACTCTAACCTGAGGTGCATGTCCTCTTGCGACATATTTTTACCTAGGTGTCTTTGTAAATTGGGTTTTCTCAGATGAAGGATTACCTGCAGTAGCTCCTCTGGCTTGTCTTAGATCACTGTTTCCCTCACCTACCCCTGAACAGCTGCCTTTTAATAGTATCCCATTGAGAGTTCTACGCTGCTGTTGCTTTTATACTAACTAGGCTACCAAGAGATAGTCACAAGTTCAGCAATGCCCTTGGTCAAGTTCTACCTTGCCATTTCAACACAGCCAGGCTTTCAAAAAAAAATTTTTTTTTTTTTTCTGGGATAGACTGGAGTTGTCACGCTTCAGAGGCAAAACCTCAATGTGTTCCGTTCTTTTGAAGTAGTTCTCTCCCTGAGATCTCTCGGATACACGTCTCTGAAGTCAGAGTCCATTTCTCTTTTGATCCGTTAACACTAGTGCGAGCTGTGGAAGTCTTTCTCCAGGCTGCCCTTTATCATATCGAAGGTTCACGGTGAGTTTATTCTGCTGGACTGGGGTCAACTCAGTCATTCATTCCACCAGCACATGAGAGCTCACTATCTGCAAAACGCCACAGTGAGACGCATACAAAGATGATATCTTATACATTTGGAATTTGGGATTTAAAATTCAGAATTTAGAGACACACCAATAAGTGGTTAATGCTGCCTGCAGAATCCAAGTCATGCTTTATGGAGTGCTTCATTCTTACTCTGGGTCTTAACGGATGAAAGAGATGTTTAAAGCTAATTCTGGCTTTTAAACTAATGAGGAGGATGAAGTGGGGTGAAGGAGCAACTGGTGTCATGGAAGCAACTGTTCGTTGTATATTAGGCTCAGCTGTGAGTAATAGACTCCAAGAAACAGGACTAAAACGGATGTGCAGTCCTGAGCTGGTGAAGCAATTTGGTTCTTCAGAGTCCTCAGGGACTTGAACTTGGTCTCTGGGTTGCTTTGCTTTCAACGGATGCCATTACCAAGGTCACCTCAAGGTCCAACCAAGATGGATCTTTCAAACTCAGGAATATGTTCACATTCCAGCCAGAAGAAGGGGCATTTTCAATATATGCCCCTCACTTTCTTGAACTGCCGTGTTCCAGTAACCATATCCTTTCTTCTTCCCCAAACATGCGTTCAGACACTGATGCTCATACTCAGGACCTTGTCATTATAAATACCTGTGACCATTCCATAATCTCAGTGACATCCCACCCACTGGCCTCCACTGCCTCCCTCCTCCTCCTCATGCATCACCGGTACTTCCAGCCCTCTAATCTCACCAGTTACCTCAATTTCCCCAAGTCCCCAGTAAGCTCCTGACTCAGCTCAAAATTCACTCTAAGACATTATAATCACCCCTTGCATATATAGTGTGAGTATCCCTCATCCAAAATGCTTGGGACTAGGTGTGTTTCAGAGGTTGTGTTTTGTATTTTTTTATTTTGGAGTATTTGCATATACACAATGAGGTATCCTGGAGATGGGACCCGAGTCGAAACACAAAATTCATTTATGTTTCATGTATACCCTATACACATAGCCTGAAGGCAATTTCATAAGCTATTTTAAATAAATTTGTGCATTAAAGTTCTGACTGTGTTTTGACGGCAGCCATCACATGAGGTCAGGTTTGGGATTTTCCACTAGCAGCAGCAGATTGACATTCAAAAAGTTATGAAGTTTGGAGCATTTCAGAGTTCAGCTTTCGGGATTAGGGATGCTTGACTTACACTCCCAGCTGGCTTACCTCTTTCTGAATTTATCATACTTCCTTAGCAAAACCACAGCCTTGGTTAAATTTAACTTTCTGCCTTCTTTGTGCCTGTGCCTATACAATTGAATGTAACTGCAGAAGAAAACTATACAGCTCTTCTCATTTGCAATAAATAATGCATTGGAAGCAGGCCTTGCAGAGCCCAACAGTTACGCTGTAGTTACCTATCTCATTCTTCCCCCGCATGTCCTAGATGTATTTTATACTTTGTTTTATGTCTTCGAGGCTCCAACACTTCCTGATCCATCCTCTCTCTCCACTGGTGGCTGATTCCTGCTCATCTGTTTCTGCACCTGTGCACCATGTTGGCACTCCTGACTGTTCCATCTCCTAAGACTGGTCCTTATCAACTAGGCCCCATTGCTCTCTTTCATCTATCTCCTATGTTGTCGGTTTTTCCTCCTACCTTGGTTCATCTCCGAAAGTACTTTATTGATCCTAGTTTTCCCGTGAGCTACTAATTCTGTCTCTCCACTACTCCATATAAAAACCCTGCCTCCCCCACGCTTCTTGCATATAGTAGGCACGATTCTACATTGACATTGGCTTGTTGCTCTGTCTGGAATTCTCCACCTCTAGGTATCTTCCTACCTAACTCCTTCATCTCTTTTAAGGCTTTGTTTACCCTTTAAGAGAAGCCCACTGTAACTGCCCTGTTTCAAGTCATTTTCAGAACTCATTCCCACTTTGTCTCCATGGTTTCTTGTCTCCTTATTCTGCTCAAAAATTTTCCATAGCATTTATCATCTTGTAAGATACATTAGAATTTACTTGTTTGTTATGGTTATGTCTTATTGGCTATCTGTCCCAGCTAAAATGCAGGTTTCAAAAAGACAGAGATTTATTTTTTCTAATCCCATCTCCCTAGGGATAGCGCCTGGAATGTATTTGAAGCTCACTAATATTTGTTAAACACAGTGTATTTATTTTCAATTTCCCAAGGCCTTGTGTTCATATAGAATAATGTGTTTATACCAAGCAGGACTCTTGATTTGAAATGACAGAAACCCAGTTCCAACCAATGTGAGTAAGAATGTTTTGTTTATTTGTTCCATTGTGATCTACTGTCTATTTGTTCTATTGTGGTTTCCTTCTGGTTTGGTCTGGGTTTAGGTTAGAAGATAACCCAAGATTTGCACTTTCTTCAACCACAGTTAAATCCAGGTCCCTCAAGATGGCCAACAAAACTTGATCTCTAGCTCTTGACTCTGTTCTCCTCCCTTCTGGCTTGGTCCCCCAGGAGGTTCACTCCACCTAGAGGACATATGAACACGAGCAGCTTTAGGTTAATACGATCTTTAAGTTCCAGAGATCACAGAGGCACCTCAGAAGCCCCAAAAGGGACTCTGCCTGGCTCAATTAATGAAGCAGGGAGGTGGGAAGGGATATTACTCTGCTTAAGCCAGGCTTACATCACAGTTGCCTCCCTAAAAGCCAGAGTGGGAGTGAGGCACAATCGAATGCTGAAGTCCTGTGGACTGCGCAGGCTAGCTCTAGAAAGGGTAAGAGGTGGTTTCCCTAAAACGGAATCCTGGACAGACAAATTTATACCTACTGTATAACTAAAGAAGACCTTAGTGACATACATGTTTTATTTCTTTACTTTTTAGTTTTTTGTTTGTTTGTTTGTTTTGGCAGGGGGAAGGGGGAGCTGACATGACATTCAATCTTTGGAAAATCTAACATTGTTTAAAACTATTCTTATGTGAGGTGCACCATTTTCAAATTGGCAACATGCCCATCAGAAACATTTCCACAATTTCTTAAACCAAAAAATAAACACTATTTTAAAATACGTTTTCTTTCTGTTTCAGGGGGGAAAAAAAGCTAAGCAGAGACACATATTAAGCAAAAGATGTAGTTTTTTGTTTTGTTTTGTTTTGTTTTGTGCAAAGCAAATGTAAGAAAATCTCATCTAAATTTGTAGTAACATTCTATTATTATAAAACGTAATTAGCTTTGTGTATGCCTTAGTATGAGATCAAGTCCTAGACACGCTAGTGGTATTTTTCACTTCCACATGTTTTCTTGTCTGCATGTAATGTAGTTTGGATATTTGTCTCCTCCAAATCTCATGTTTAAATTTGATTCCCAACACTGCAGGCGGGGTCTGGTGGGAGGTGTTTCATCACAGGGGTGAATCTCTCCTGAAGGGGGCTTGGTGCTGTCCTTGCAGTAATTGAGGTCTCGCTCTATTCGTTTTAGCCAAAGCTAACTGTTGAAAACAGCCTGGCACTTCCCTTCCCTCTCCTTTCCTTCCTTTCCATGTGATACCATCTCCTCTTCACCTTCTGCCACGAGGGGAAAATTTCTGAGGCCCTTCCCAGGAGCAGATGCTAGCACACTGCTTCTTATACAGTCTGCAGAACCATAAGCCAAATAAACCTCTTTTCTTTATAAATATTCTGCCTCAGATATTCTTTTATAAGAACATAAATGGGGTAGGACAGCATGTAAGCAGTTAAAATTTAAGTAAGCACATTACTAAATAAGATAATGTTTTGGAGAGCTCAGAAATAATGATTCGGTTTAAAATTACTTAAAATGTGTCTGAATTTCAACAACTTTTAAAATCAGTTATTCTTTGTATATAATCATTATATGATATAGAGAGTACCATCATAATTTTTTAAAACAGTACATAATCCAAAGAATCACAGTTTGTCTTCTTATTAGGAATCATAAATGTGTATAAGAGAATTATTTACATAGTATCACATTATTAAACTCATTCAAAAGCACTAATTACCTGTATATACATGAATTTTATAACTAATCAAAATATTTAAACATTTTCAAATTCATTATTTCCTAACATATATAACCACTATAACATAGTAAAAACCATAATTTACTTTGTGTAGGGTTACCCACTAATTAATATTTTATCTATGGCAAAAAATAATTATAACTTCAGAATAACTAAATAAATTTATGTGCCCTAAAGGCTAAATACAAATTATAATTGAATGTAAGTAAAATGATTATGGGAAAAAATCTACTATTATGTGGATACACCACACTCTATGCAACCAGTGCTTTCCTGGAAAGTTGTATGTAAGTTTAACTATATTTGAATTATATTTTAAAAGATATTTAAGGAATACTGCCAATTGCTATTTTTATAAAAAGATTTCTTATAGGCCGGGCGTGGTGGCTCACGC
Organism: Macaca nemestrina; assembly: GCF_043159975.1. Taxonomy (NCBI): domain Eukaryota; kingdom Metazoa; phylum Chordata; class Mammalia; order Primates; family Cercopithecidae; genus Macaca; species Macaca nemestrina. The sequence continues at coordinate 139,242,194 of NC_092132.1, read as the reverse complement.
CTGTAATCCCAGCACTTTGGGAGGCCGAGGCGGGCGGATTACAAGGTCAGGAGATCGAGACCACGGTGAAACCCCGTCTCTACTAAAAATACAAAAAATTAGCCGGGCGCGGTTGTGGGCGCCTGTAGTCCCAGCTACTCGGGAGGCTGAGGCAGGAGAATGGCGTGAACCCGGGAGGCGGAGCTTGCAGTGAACCGAGATCCCGCCACTGCACTCCAGCCTGGGCAACACAGCGAGACTCCGTCTCAAAAAAAAAAAGAGTTCTTTAAGTCTGCAGGGTCTTAGTGAAATGAAGAAGTCTTAATTTCCTCTTTTAAATGTCTGAATTTTCTTTTTCAAAGACGCATATGAAGTAGTCTCCTCTCTAAATCACTGAGCTCACAGGCTGAAGCTGTGCACCCCAAGCTCAAAGAGAACAGATGGATTAATGCTGCCTAGGAGATGTGGTTGACATTTGTAAGTAAGTAGCCTGATATTTTCAGATTCTAAAAAAATTACTGATCCACCACACTCCTGATTTTTTCAGGTCACTTGTCTAGCTGTCCCTAATATGTGATAACTTGGAAGACCATCCTTAGCCTACAGATTTTCTGTAAAAATTGACTGTACAGATATGGCATAAGATTCCAGGTAACACCACATATTTTTTTTACTATATTTATCTCTTCAACAAAATATGTACTTATCCCCTTCTAATATAGAAATGACATGGGTGTAACGGAAAAACATGAAAATTATTATGTTGAAAATTCTAAAATTTCTAATTTAAATTAATGAGTTGGATACAGTTAATTCTTAAAGTACACATGTAAGCTTGTTAACACTAATTTGTACTCCATGTAATCTTTCTTAATATTTCTACCATTTAGACTGAAACTGCTCTTTAGAAATTCTTGATCTGGATTAAATATATATTTAGATATCTGTAATAATGTAAATTGTAATGTTTCTAATTTTTAAAAGTCAATTTAAATAATTAATTATAAAAATATAAGATTTGGCCAGGCGTGATGGCTCCCACCTGTAATCCCAGCACTTTTGGGAGGCCAAGACAGGCAGATCACTTGAGGTCAGGAGTTTGAGACCAGCCTGGTCAACATAGTGAAACTCCATCTCTACTAAAAACATAAAAATTAGTTGGGTGTGGTGGCACGGGCCTGTAATCCCAGCTACTGAAGAAGCTGAGGCAGGAAAATAACTTGAACCCAGGAGGCGGAGGTTGCAGTGAGCCGAGATTGGACCACTGCACTCCAGCCTGTGCGACAGAGTTAGAAAAAAAAAGAAACAACAACAACAACAAAAAAAACAAGATTTACCATTAACATCCTCGTACTTCAAAGAGTTGCCTATTACCTATGTTATAATTTCTTTTTTTTTTTTTTTTTTTTTTTTTTTTTTTGAGACGGGGGCTATATAACACTCTGTCGCCCAGGCTAGAGTGTAGTGGCGGGATCTCTGCTCACTGCAAGCTCTGCCTCCCGGGTCCAGGCCATTCTCCTGTCTCAGCCTCTTCAGTAGCTGGGACTACAGGCGCCTGCCACTGAAAATAAGAGTCTTGTGATCCTTTATGGTTTCGGGATGAAACTGTTCCACCTCAGATCATCAGGCGTTAGTTAGATTCTCATAAGGAGCACGCAACCTAGATTACTTGCGTGCATAGTTTTCAATGGGGTTCCTGCTCCTATGAGAATCTAATGACCCTGTGGTTCTCACTGGAGGTGGAGCTCACGCGGTAATGCTGGCTGCCTGCAGCTCACCTCCTACTGTGCGGCCCTTTGCTAACAGGCTAAGGACCCCTGCCAGTCTGCAGCCTGAGGGCTGGGGACTCTTGTCCTATGTGGAAGCTCCAAAAGAGTGATAAAGAAAAGTTCCCAACAATGTTTGCTAAGAATTTCTTCTTTCGCTGGGCGCCGTGGCTCATGCCTTTGGGAGGCTCAGCACTTTGGGAGGGTGAGGGGGGCAGATCACGAGGTTAGGGGATCGAGACCATCCTGGCTAATACAGTGAAACCCCGACTCTATTCAAACTACAAAAAAAATTAGCCGGCGCGGTGGCGGGCGCCTGTAGTCCCAGCTACTCGGGAGGCTGAGGCAGGAGAACGACGTGAACCCGGGAGGCGGAGCTTGCAGTGAGCCGAGATCACATCACTGCACTCCAGCCTGGGCAACAGAGCCAGACTCCGTCTCAAAAAGAAAAAAAAAAAAATTTTCTTCTTTCTTATTTTTTGTTTTTATTTTTGTTTTTACCTGTTTGAAAAATATTTGGGGACCCATGTTTCTCCAAATGATCTAATGATCTTTAGGGAAGGAATCATGGCCTGTAATAGCAACATTTTGACTCAGTAAAATTTCACTAACACCAGAAATGGCACAACAAGAATTCAGAGAACCCCAGTGCCTCCTGCAGCAACCTGCAGGCTATTTTCAGACAGTGCTTGATTTTGATGCGGGAACTACTTAACTATTCTTATAATTTGGATCCCTTGATTCTGCCCCTCTTTGGGAATTTTTTTCTTCATTTTTGTACCTTGGGATATATTAGTGCCTGGTATAAAGTGCAGGGTAAAGAGATACTTGCTTAATGAATAACCTTAGTTTGAGTCTCACTCAGGTACTTACCATCTATGTGATATTGGACACTTTGTCTAATCTCTTTAAACCTCAGATTATTCATATGTATAATGAAAAGAATACTACTACTTTGAGATCTGCTAGTATTTGCCCCAACAAAATAAGTCGCAGTAATTGTCGTAATTAAATACCACTGACTGGGTGGCTTCAAAAACAGAAATTTATTTTTTCACAGATCTGGGATCTGGACATCCAAGATCAAAGTGTCGGCAGGTAAAGAGCTACTGCACAGCAAGAGAAGCTATCAACAGGGTAAACAGACAACATGCAGAATGATAGAGAATATTTACGAACTATGCATGCAACAAAGGCCTAACATCCTGAACCTATAAGAAACTTAAACAAATCAACAGGCAAAAAAAATAGTACTAGGCCGGGCACGGTGGCTCACGCCTGTAATCCCAGCACTTTGGGAGGCCGAGGTGGGCAGAGGTCAGGAGATCGAGACCATCCTGGCTAACACAGTGAAACCCCATCTCTACTAAAAATACAAAAAATTAGCTGGGCACGGTGGCAGGCGCCTGTAGTCCCAGCTACTCGGGAGGCTGAGGCAGGAGAATGATATGAACCTGGGGGGCGGAGCTTGCAATGAGCCGAGATCACCCCACTACACTCCAGTCTGGGCAACAGAGTGAGACTCTGTCTCAAAAAAAAAAAAAAAGGAAAAAGAAAAAGAAAATAATAATAATGATAACCCCATTTAAAAATCGACAAAGGATATGAACAGACACTTTACAAAAGAAGACATGCAAGAGATCAATGAATATATGAAAAAATGCACAAAATCACTAATCATCAGAGAAATGCAAATCAAAACCACAATGAGATACCATCTCACACCAGTCAGAATAGTTAACATTAAAAAGTCAAAAAAATCATAGAGGTTGGCAAGGCTGAGGAGAAAAGGGAATACTTATGTACGGTTGGTGGGAATATAAATTAGTTCAGCCATTGTGGAAAGCAGTTTGGAGATTTCTCAAAAAACTAAAACAGAACTACCATTCAACCTAGCAATCTCATTACTGTATATATACCCAGAGGAAAATAAATTGTTACCCCGAAAAGACACCTGCATGTGTATGTTTATCACAACACTATTCACAATAGCAAAGACATGGAATCAATGTTGGAGCCCATTAACAGTGACTGGATTTTTTTAAACTGTTGTATATATATACCATGGAGTACTATGCAGCCATAAAAAATGAAATCATGTCTTTTGCAGCAAAGTGGATGCACCTTGAGGCTATTATCCTAAGAGAATTAACAGAGAAACAGAAATCCAAATACCACACGTTCTCACTTATAACTAGGAGCTAAACCTTGGGTAAATATGGACATAAAAATGGGAGTAATATACCCTAGGGACTCCAAAAAGAGGGAGGGAGGGAGGGAAGGGGACAATTGTTGAAAAACTTCATATTAGGTATTATGTTCAGTATCCGGATTGACAGGACCAATAGAAGCCCAAACCTCCGTGTCATACAACGTCGTACAATATACCCTTGTAACAAACCTGTATGTGTACCCCGTGAATCTAAAATTAAGAAGTTTTTTTGAAGTGTCAGCAGGTTGGTTTCATTATGAGACCTCTCTGCTTGGCATGTGGTAGCTATATTTTCCCTTTCCCTTCAAATGGTCATCTTTCTGTCTGTGTGTGTGTCTCTGTTTTAATTTCTTCTTCTTGTAAGGACATCCATCATATTGGATTAGGAGCCACCCATGTGAACTCGTTTTTCCTTCATTCTCTCTTTAAAAGCCCTCTCTCTAAATAGAGTCACATTCTGAGGTACTGGGTGTTAGGACTCCAAAGTATGCTTTGGTAGGACACACGATTCAACCTGTGAAAGTGGCAGACACCAGAACGAAGTCACTCTTGCCAGATGCAGATAAAATTGGTTAAGAAAGGCATAAGGGAGGAGGCTCATACTTGTATGTCTGAGATAAAAACTGTTTCCAAGAACTTTCTAAAACTTCGTAAGAAATCCCTTCATATCTTTCATGCATCTCCTGCTTTACAAGGCTTCCATGTTTCATACCCACATATTCATTTCTATGAGAAGGTTTCTGATTCTTTTTTTTTTTTTCTGAGACAGAGTCTCACTCTGTTGCCCAGTGTGGACTGCAGTGGCAAGATTTCAGCTCACTGCAGTCTCCACCTCTCAGGTTCAAGTGATTCTCCTGCCTCAGCCTCCCAAGTAGCCAAGATTACACATATGCACCACGACTCCCAGCTAATTTTTTGTATTTTTAGTAGAGACGGGGTTTCACCATGTTCGCCAAGCTGGTCTCCAACTTCTGACCTCAAGTGATCCACCCACCTCAGCCTCCCAAAGTGCTGGGATTACAGGCATGAGCCACCATGCCTGGCCAAGAAAGTTTATCACTAGATACTCTTTAGCACCACAGTAATTCAGAATAAGATGTTCTGGAAAGAATACTTGCCCAGTAATAGCACCTTCCCCAATGCACTGTTGTCAGCTCTAGTTCTGAGCCACCAGAACCAATGAACTCTCTTTCCAAGCAGCTTACATTAACTTCTCCTTTTCTGCCAATGAAGTTTCTACTTACTCTTTCCTCACCAGATACATCTGTGGCTTGCCATAATGCATTCTGGATTATAACCCTCTTTTCTTGTTCCCCAATATATTCAAAATATTTGGAGATAATTTTCTCTAATATCTTTGTTTTTTGGTTGATAAATTCACAACAAGTAACTACCTCACTGACTTGCCACATAGATTAAATAACACCTGCACAAATTTTAGCACAAGTTCTGAAATGTAGCAAGAACATATTAAAGTTTAGTTAGTTTTATTCCTACTGACCTGGAGTGTCTCTATCTGAAAATGTAATGTTCTAAGATATTCAAGTCAAATTCAAGTATCTGGGAAAAGGAACTGTAGGAAAAATATAAGAAATGATACAATATTGACCCTGAAGAGATAGATATTGAAAAAAAAAAAAACACATGCTTACCAAACTGGCAATCTTCAACTTATCCAGAAAAATCACATTCACTTTTATATTTTAACTACAGCATATTCTTATAAGCAATCTGTAAAAGGTGCAGTTTCTAAACACAGTTGAAAGTATAATCTGTATACAAAAGTCATTCTGGGTGGATAATCATTAGAATTATATGCTCATATTGGGCCACATTCTTCCAGCTTTCAATCTCCTATTGTAATTAATGGAAGCACCCAACAAGACAAGAGATTCAGCTAACAAAATCAGGGTCTTTGCAACGCAGGTAGTGAATTTACTCTCTGAATATTACATCACTTTAAGTGGAAAAGTGTAAATACCAACGAATGAAGAGAAATTTTTTAAGATTCAAAAAGAAAGTTGAAGTAGATCCAGTAGCAAGAGTGAATGAGCATAAACTGAAGATGTCAAACTTTTAGTGTAAAAACAGAATTTGTCATTCTACTTAGAAATGGGCTCATCACACTTTAAGTTTCACCAACTTCAAACACGTATGTTTCCATGACTTCCAGTTTCATAACAAGTAGTGACTAAGTTGTATATATAGCCACAGAGGAAGAAATATTTGTTAACAAGACAAATCAACAAGTCAACCAAGAGCCAAGAGATAGAGCTGACCTCAAAAACAGGTTTTATTAATACCAACAATAGCTGCCAACCAGACTAATTTCTAAAACATATGTAAAGAACAACTATACCCATACTCAGATGAATAACAACAGAATCTATAGCTTTAATTTGAGTACAAACAATTACATGTTGTGATTAATTAAACTGGTAAGGTAGAATCAATGTCCATTTCCCACTTTACATCGGGCTGGTCATTACTACTCACAGACTCTAACACAAGTCTGTATTCTCCAGTCATTTAAGCCAAAAGTCCATTCTCCCACCACCTAGCTGCCTGATGTTTTCTAACCACAATGCTTGGTCCTTTTGCATATCCTGTGGTTCTAAGTTATGTCCAACAGCCTCTCTTAGTCTTTTCTATTTGTTTTGCTGTGCACAGCTGTATAATTCCCACAATTCAGGATGTGAGATCAAATAGGATCAGAGATGGGCTGCTGAAAGTTTAACAACCGACTCTTGGAGAAGATACTGATTTGTAGATTTGCAAATTTCTGTGGTATATTCTGGCCGATTTCTTGCTATTAACATGTTGTCAGTTGGCTCTCTAAACTGCTGGAGATTTAATAATTCACTCTCACCAGTTTGTGTGAGCTGGCTCTGCCTTCTCACCAATAAAGGGCAAAATGAGACTTTCCCCCATTTCTCTAGCTGAAATTATTGAGGCACTAAAGAACATTCTAGAAGCTTAGAACTAAAAGGGTCTTTAAAAGTCACTGCCCTACATCTCTTATTTTACAGGTGAAGAAAGTGCTGTCCACAGGGGTTAATTGTTACCTTTCCTTAACCTGTATTTTTATGACTGCTGTCTTTGTGTCAATGTGACTTAACAGACTGGAGTGGGTCAAATATTCTCTCTTCACAAGACTGGATTAAAGATCAGCCTTTGATTTGTAGCTACTGTCACTGTTTGCTGAGTTTTTGCTGTTTATCAATTAAAATAATAAAATTATAAAATCTTACTCCCTCTTAGGTATATAGACACTTCATTACTGAGTGACTCTAGCTCTAAAAAAGTATTTTGAAATAAAAGACAGGTAGTGATAACCCAGTTTTACAAAAGAGATAGCAGAGGAGAATTCAATAAGCCTAAGTCCAAAAAAAAAAAAAAAAAAAGCCAGTAATATAACTAGAATTAGAACCCTGCATATAAATCTAAGTCAGTAATCTTTTTCCTCCACCATATAATACCTCATTCTTTCTGCATATGATTTGGCAAAGGTAAGGCAGGCATTGGGCTGTGTAGATTGATTTTACAAAATTGGTAACTTTTTTAAAGAACAAGGCAGTTTTCTAGCCACTTTTTTGTTTGTTAGTTTGGTTAACTGCAATATGCCAACAAAAACCTATCTAAGTGCCATGCAACACCTAGATAAAAGGGCTCTTCAAGAATTTACAAGCTATTTGGAGAAATGACAGATACATATGAAAAGATGATGGCAAAAGACTTTAAATAATAAATGCCTATGAATGATACAGATGCAAATGATAGTAGGGGTCCAAGGAAAAAATGAGCTTTGATGGATGACAAAAGAGCCCAGAAGGTTTGGAATTAGACCCTTGGCAATCTGATCTCAACCTAATTTTCCAGAAAATGATGGTTTTTTTCACCTTCCTACACATACAGCTTGAACCAAAGTTACTATCACATTGAATACCTGGCATTCTCCTTTCTCTGGGTGCATGCTTACTCCATTTCTAGCTCTAGAAATGCATTTCCTACTCTTCTGCGCTGTGGCTACCCTAGCAATTTTCAAAGTTCAGTTTTATGCGTATCTCCTTATATTTACCATCCTTATTTAACCGTACCAAAGAAGTCACCTCCAAACCTCTGAAATGCTATGGCACTGTTTCATAACCTTTTTAGGATAATTTTCTTTTCAACAAAACATCAACATTTGCATATGCAAATATGTACTTTTCTTCAAAGTAAAACCTAGGGAATATCTACATATTTATTGCAATGAGGTTACCATTGCTTAAAACTTTATTTTTAATTCTACTTTGAAATTGCCCTCAGAGCAAGTTTTAAAATTAAAAAAAAAAAAGATTATACCTTATTATTTTACCATCAGTTGTCATTTGGTGTTTGGTTAATCCATCATTATTTATGGTTCTATCATTACTTTAGGACTACAGTAGACTATAGTCTTACTGGATTTAACTTTATAATTTTAACTATTGTGGGTAACATAGAGAAGTTGTGAGTTATATGATATGCGGTTTTTCTAAGGCAAAATTTGAGTAGTAGATGATGTGAGATTATGGCGTGAAAGCAAATTATCCACCTAACTGCCCCACATCCATAGGTCAATGCAGATTTTTGTTGTTATTCCTTGCTCATCACCCTATATATATAAACTCCTCTGAAGTGATTCTTTTTAAATGATTATGAAAATAAACCCAATTCTTCATGCTAGCATAACCAGAATATAGACCTTTGGATTTTTTTAATGGAATGCTGAAATTGATGTGAATCAAATCAATGACGTGAATGAGTATACCATTTGTTTTGTATGAAAACAAAAAAAGCTAGTGAAACTGTTACAGTGAGTGCTCCAACTCGAACAGAATCTGTGCAACAAATGACAGATAAAACTTGAAAGAAAGTTGAAATGGTGAACTGTTTCACTTGGACGTAGTATTATTCAATTGAAAAGTCTAATATTAGTTATTTAGATTAATTTAGATTCATAGTTACATATTCACTGAGGGCAGGAAAAGTCATTTTCTATATTTTGTCAAAGAAATTATATATCCAGTTCAGTAGTTCTCAACTCCTTTGAGGTAAAGAAAACATTGGAGAATTGATGAAGGAGCGTTCATACAAGAAAAATATGTCTATATACAGAAAAAAAAACTTAGCATACAATTTTAGCGATTTTCTAGATCTTAAGGATCACTCCGGGACCCCAAGATAAACACATCAGTTATCTCTAAATTTGGAGTTTATACAGGACACAGAGGAAATACATCAAAAATACCAATGGGTACTTTAGTTTATCTTTCCCATCATGGTTAGCATATTGTTTTGTATGCTGTTATCTGTGTTCAGGAAAACCAACAATTTTCAAACATAACACCTTTTGTGTCTAATCAACAAAGATCTACAGGTAATTTTCAGTAAATGTTATTCTTTATATTTAGCTAATATACAAAGTATGATTCTATTAAATTTGATCATTATCCACATAATTACATGTGGGTAATCCATTATTTCCTTCTCTTTCAAATGCTGATAACCTCCAACCTGAATTCATGACTGTAAGATTAAGTCAGACAGACCCCATAAGACATGATTAGCAGCATGTTATTGTATACTAAATGGTCTTCATCATTGTTTTATCTACTTGACATGCAGCAACAACTCATCAAAGTTATTAAGATTAATGGCCTGATGATGAAAGCTAGAATACACAATTGTAATCAGCCTGTGAAGAAGACAGCAGTGAAGCATGTGGAAAATATCTGAAATATAAATTCACTGACCCTCCTGAAAAGATATTTAGTACAAAGTTAATATAGATGTGAGATCATGTATGTGAAAGCAATGTACACTGTAACTTGAAATGTTAAATCAGGGATTTTTGTCATTGCTTCCTTGCCAGTTTAGGAGTTCGTGCTAAATCGTGTGAGTGACAAAATGGAATCCAAACAAGGTGAAAGAAATAAATATGAAATGAAGCAGGTTCATTTGGAAGCTAACCTCAGCAATATTACTCTACTATATAAATGAAAATATGATCTGGTTACAAGCCCATGATGATAGTAAATTATAGGTCCTGGTCAGTAGATAGCTTCCCATTATAGTTGTCAGGTAAAGATATAATCAAAGAATAAACTGGTAAGTGTTTTTAGAAAGTTCTTTCATGGCTCATCCATAAAAAGTCTTCAGAGAGAAAATGACTAAGTTTTAAATTCTACAGGAATTTGTTTTAATCCACAAAGTATTAGTAATCATGCCCCTTGGTCTTCTAACATTATAGCCTCACATCACATTCAGATCAAAAAGCTCGGATATGGATTAAAATAAATTGTAAGATGCCACTTTAAAACATGGAGACCATGAAACAGATTTACATTTCTCTCCAAATAGTCTGGAAAGAATAATTGGAATTCACTAAGGGAGATTTTATCACTAGCAAACCTGAAGTCTGAATGTATCTTTGCATTGTAAATATTTCACTGGCTTAAGGATGAAGTAAGCTTCGTTCTGAAAAAAACACAAGGTAACAATGAAATAGCCTTTCCTATAACTGCTGTCTTAAGTCTCGTAATCAGTAATGAGATCCTAGCAGTATTCTTTTATCATTCTCAATCTATATAGGATAGACATTTTAACTTGGCGTTAGAGTGAATATTATTTTTTAAAAAAGAAATTAGAAGTGGTAAAAACTGTATTTATATTCTTATGTAAGTACACTCTAAAAGACCTATGCCTAGATAAGCCTCTCAACCCTTTCTTTTATTTGAAACAGGAAATCATTTGAGGTTTATCCCTGTAGGCTTGAGGATAACTTTTACCTTGAAGAACTCATCTAAACTCACAGATCTTTTTGAAGACAGTTACTCAGTTACTGCTGCTGATGGAATACAAAAGAAAAGAGCTCTGAGTTACAGGCTTTCTATATAAAAATAAATAATTCACCTCCAAAAATATTACAGACATATTCATGATTAATATTCTACACTATTCACATTTCTGCAACTGGAAGGAGATTAAAAGAAAGCAAATTTTCCATTGTTGTAAATACCAGCGCCCTCTGAGAAACCTGCTAACTACACACTGTACAGTAACTGATGGTAATTCCAGTTTCTCATCCTAAAGCTGTGTTGGGATGAAGGGACTGAGGACAGCTCAAAGTGTACGTAAAGGGACTGAGGACAGCTCAAAGGACACCTCATCTGAGTTCCAGTTCAGTAGCTTCAAATGCCCATTAAGTCTTCAGTTCCTGGAATATTCCACTATGAACTCCATATCATAGTTTCTAAAAGTAACCCAGTCATCTTTCAAGAAGCAACAGTGGGCTGGGCATGGTGGCTCACTCCGGTAATCCCAGCACTTTGGAAGGCAGAGGCAGGCAGATCACTTGAGGTCAGGAGTTTGAGACCAGCCTGGCCATGGCAAAAGCCCATCTCTATTAAGAATACAAAAATTAGCTGAGTGTGGTGGCACATGCCTGTAATCCCAGCTACTCAAGAGGCTGAGGCAGGAGAACTGCTTGAACCCAGGTGGAGGAGGTTGCAGTGAGCTGAGACTGTGCCACTGCAATCCAGCCTGAACAACAAAGTGAGACTCTGTCTCAAAAAAAAAAAAAAAAAAAAAAAGCGACAGCGGAAGCAACATCTTACCCAGGGAGCTTTTACTGTCCCTACTATCCAGTTTGATTTGATAACTCACTTCTTACTTATCCTATAGTCATTATAAAACCATTTTGCCATTATTTGTTAAAATTGTTTTCTTTTATATAACCATGAACTTCTTGAGAATGGCTAATATATCTTACTCAAGTTACTCAAGTTTTTATGTTAGTACCTGTTAGAGTACTTCAAAAACACTGGTTAAAAGAATGAATTGAGTAAATAAATTGTTGAATGAGGGAAGAGGTGAGGATGATAGTAAACCAGTGAATGACCTGTCAGTATATGGAATAATATCTTAGCAAAATATCCACCACAGATTTTATTTTAAGGGATTTCAATTGAACAATGATATGGTTTGGCTGTTTCCCCACCCAAACCTCATCTTAAATTGTAACTCCCACAGTTCCCATGTGTTGTGGGAGGAGTTCAGTGGGAGGCAATTGAATTATGGGGGTGGGTCTCTCCTGTGCTGTTCTCCTGACACTGAATGAGTCCCATGAGATCTGATGGTTTTAAAAACGAAAGTCTCCCTGCACAGGCTCTCTCTTTGCCTGCTGCCATCCTGGTAAGATGTGACTTGCTCCTCCTCACCTTCCAACATGATCATGAGGCCTCCCCAGCCATGCAGAACTGTAAGTAAAATAAACCTCTTTCTTTTGTAAATTGCCCAGTCTTGGGTATATCTTTATCAACAGTGAGAAAATGGAATAATACAAACAGTAAATATCCACTTAAGTCAGGACTATTAAACTCACAATTTGGTCTTCATTCTCTCCCCAGTTTTTTTCTGCCATCTGCCAGTCTGGCTTAATTACAATTTCTACCTCAGGGTAGTGAAAATTAATTGGCATGAAATTAGTCAATGTTCATAAATTGCTCTCAAGATGAAAAGCACTCCATCACTTCTAAGCATTTTTATTTATTAGAAAATAAATTGATGCATTATCAGTATCTGGACCATACTTGTGATTTATGCTATAAACATAATTAAGCTTTTCTCTATCTAGTTCTAAAATCTAGTTCTGCCTTTCATTCTGGCATGTAGACCCTTATATCACTGCCACTGTGGTAAGATGGATGATGAAATTCAATGGCACATACTAAGCCTGAATCAATGACGTGGATTTTAGAATTTAGAGCAGTTGGCATGGCCAGGGTCTCATTCTGACAGTCTGGGCTAAGTTTTACCCTGTATCTTGGAAGGCCTAGGGCTGATTGAGCTAAGGCAGAGTTTTGTTGAGGGCTGGTTCTGGAAGTATGTTACTTCGAGCTCAGGATGCCCCTGGAGATATCCATATCCAAGGGTCTTGCAAAACCAAAACATCACGCCCAGAAGCAAATGTAGGGTTTGCAGAAGATCCTTTATTTAAAGGGGATCAGACACATGTTTCAAAGGAGACCACATCTAAAGGATGTATAAGAATATAAAGCTAGATGTGGAGACATATGCCAGAGAGTGAGAGACCTAAAAAGTTCCCAATTTTTTCCTTGATAAATGCAGTTGTATATTTTATGTGTTTGATGATAAACTGTAATTTCTCTCATGGAATTGAGGCAATAGTAGATAATGTTACTTGGCAAACCTTTGTTGCTCTCCCTCCTCCCCTTATTTTGTGTTATTTTAGCGATTCACTAAATCTAGAAGTCTTGGGAAACAACACAATACCTCATCTGATGTTCACAACTATGATCGTGTCCACTTTCTGGATAAAGAAACAACCTTTGAGAGACTTCCAAAGATCTGTGTCGAAATGGAGGCATTAGTCCATAGCAGAGCTGGGTCTCAAAACCATGAATGGCTTAAATCAATATTCCTGCTGATAACTACTATGTTATACTCTCTTTATGATAGTAATAAAAGGCCAGGCATAATAAGCATCAAAAGCCAAGACTGAGTAGGACAGGGATTCTCAATACAACTTATACAAATCTTTCAATGTGTTCCTACTCCAGTTTCCTTAAACTCATTTTAGAGTTATGAAGATGCTGCGATGAAAGAGATTAAAAATGTGGACTCTACATCAGTGGATCTAGCATTGGTAAAGTGGCTTTCATAGCTTCTAGGGAGGGTACTTTGTAGACAGATATCAGGTACCTAGCAGATTCCATGTGGTCAACACAAACAGAAGCAGTAATGGAGCCACCTTTAATGAGCACCAGCCGAAGCAACATTGTCTTTGGAGGGCATCTCTGAAGCATGGCTTCAAAGCAACCTCTTTGAGCTCCAAGATGAGATTGGAGATAAGGGGGAAATGTCTAACACTATGGCAAAGCCAAGACGACTTTTTCACAAAACATATATGAGATAAACCCCAAAATTACTTGACAAGAATTTTTTTTGTATATCATTGTTCTCCTAAAATGAATTATTACGTCTGAGCTAGAAAAAAATTATGACATTTGTATCATGACTGTATTTACTACAGCTATTCTAGTTTTTGTTATTTTTAAAGTTTCTTCAAGATCTTATACTCTGCAACTTTTGGATATAATGTTCTATATTATTCTTCCTTCTACTCAAAATAATCACATTGAGTTTGAATCTCCAAGTCAAGAAAAGCAGACATCAGAACAATGTTAGTGTACAAGGAGTTCAAAAAATAAAAGAACAACCACGTTTGAATTTTTTTAAGTACTGATGCTAAACAATAAAATGAAACATGAGTTACCAACAGCTTCTTGTTGTTTTCTACTCTCAAAGACTAAGAAACTTTAGAATGATGAATTGCTTCCTATGTATGAAAAGTTATATAGTTTCACATCTAGAATCGTTCTACATAAAGTCTAAGACAATCAAGAATAGGTACTGAAGCCATTTGATGACCCAACCAGCCCATGATTTTATCATTTTTTCTCAAGAACTGTGATGTATGCAGCTCTGTGGGGCATCTTAGGGCAAGCTGATCCCCAGAAGAAAATTACCTATGCTGATCCTAAGCCTTTAAACCACTTTTAAACCAATTTTATCATTGACTGGTAGCCAATAAAATTAATCATCTTCATCATAACCCCATGTACAAAAGGCAACTCTCTAAGTCTTTCCGCTTGATCCACTTTATCCTACTCTTTCATTCCTGCTCAGTTCCTGTGTCAGCCTGCTTTTATAGATCAGTTCTTCCAGGAAAAAGAGTCTAAGGTGGCGAATTGCATGCAGGAGGTTTATAAGGAGCTCTTCAGAGAAAGGCGAAAGAGAAGCAGAATGGAGCGGAGGGAGAGGTTGAACTATAACGCTGTTGCAGTGGAGTTCTCGGCAGATCCTATTGGGATCAATGGAATTAGAAGGGCTCTTCAGAGTTATCCTGAATCGAAGTGAGGAGTCTGAAATCTTGTACCCTGCATTGACTAGTCATTGGGTGCAAGGGTGCTACCATACTAAAGCAGCATCCTTCAATGAGGACAATTTCAGCAGAGAAATTCAGCTGTGAACAGTCAGTAGACAACACTCTTGGAAGCTGGGGAAATGAGAGGCCTGGTCCTGAAGGGAATCCCTGGACAGCACATCACAGCGTCCCCTACAACGTGGCTTCTAAGCTTCCTGACTTCGTGACCCGTGGTCAAGCCTCTCCTTCTTCTTGGTTTCCTTGTTGTGATCTGATGTACTCTCTTGGACACTGCTTTTGTCTTGTCCTCTGGTTCTTCTTTTTCTTCTTCTTCTTTTTTGTTGTTGCTATTCTAGATTGCAAAATGTACCTGCTCTATGCAAAGATAAGCTAGAACAATAGGACTGGGGCTTAAAAAGTTAAGGCAGAGTTGCCAATCCTCCTGCAAAGTAATTCCTCTACATTCCACTTCAAGGATTATGCATAATTAAATTGAAGGCGTCTGACTTTCCTGCCTTTATGTAACTGACTTTCCACCTCCCTTCACTACCTCTTTACTGCAACAAAGCAAGCATTTCTGCCTCTAGGTCTTGGCTGAAGTTTTTACCTTCATGGTGATGTCCTTGTCCTATATTTATATCTAAGTATATTGCCACAGTTGAGACCTTCCTCTGCCTTTAATATTTCTCCAAATTTCTTGCCTCCTTCAGACTCTTTTAGCACACGTCATCTCTGTCACTCATTACACATTTAATAATATACCTTTGACTTTACCTTGTTATGCTAACTGTTCTTCATGTTAATAGCCATGAATTTCTTATGCTTAAAAAAAAACCTCATTGTCAAACACAGCATCTTGCCTATTGCAGGTTTTAGTGGGGGTTGTTCATCTCTCATGTTACTTAATTTACTTGACTCTTATTTATATTTTTGCTCAAATGTTACCTTTCATAAAGAGACATTCCCTGACCACCTAATGAAAGTAATTCCAGTCATACTCAGCTATTCCACCTTAACTCTCTACCTCCTTATGATGACAGCTTTTTATTCATAGCCTCTTATCTCCTCACTATAGTACTCCCAATGCCAAGAAGTATACATAGTATGTAATAAATGCAATAAATATTAATGAAATCTCTTATTAACTGATATTTATTAACTGCTGTGTGTGTGGCGCACTGTTTATAAGTGAATAGTGAGGAGTATGATAGTTACATTTCCTGTCCTCCAGATAGAATATAGTCCAGTTATTGAAACAAACATTAGTCAAAAAAAAACTTTATTATATATTTTCAGGTCAGTAGAAGAGAGGATATTGAACGTTCCCAACCCAAAGAAATGATAAATGTTTGAGATGATGTATATGCTAATTACCCAGCTCTGATCACTGTACTGTTTATGTACAGAAACATTACTGTGTACCCCATAAATACGTATAATCATTATGTATCAATTCAAAAATAAATTTTAAACTTGCACAAATAAATATATAAAGCCAATACTTTATTTCAGATGTTACAACCGGCATCTAGATGGTGCTTCTGTTCAACCCTTCAGATTCCTGATGGAACACTATCCACCTCCAATGAGTCTAAAGACTTCAAAGCAAAGAATACTTGCAGAGGCATGGAAAGTGCTAAGGTAAAATACAAAGAACTTGAGATGCTCGGAGACCACCAAGAGCAGAAAGCCATTGCTACCCTTAAGGGCAAAGGGTTCAGGGGAAGAAATAGCATTATTGGAACCCACAGAGTACTTAAGCCATGGCAAGGGGCCACACAACAGGTGCAGTAATCAAGAAGAGATGGTGGCCACTGCAACAAAACAGCTGAACAGGAAGTCAGGAAGATGCTTCTCAGCCTTCCTCTCTTACCCTCCTCTGATCTCCTGCTAGTGCATCCCACTGGTCAAATCCAACTGGAACCCAGGTGGCAAGGGAGTTTGGATAATTATCTTAGTCTGTTCGGCTACTATAACAAAGTTCCATAGACTGGGTAATTTGTAAACAACAGGAATTTCTCACAGTTCTAGAGGCTGGGAAGTTCAAGGTCAAGGCACCAGCAGGTTCTGTGTCTGCTAAGAACCTGTTTCTCTTTACAGCATCTTCTTGCTATGTTTTCATGTGGTGGAAGGGGAAGCAAGCCTCCTCCAACCCCTTTTAAAAGGGTGCTAATCCCATTCATAAGAACAGAGTTCTCATTACCTAATCACCTCCCAAAGGCCCACCTCTTAATACTATTGTATTGAGGATTAAGTTTCAACATATGAATCTGGGGGGACCCATTATTCAGACCATAGCAGTGATGAAGTCTCTAGGTGTCCATCTCCTGGGATGCAGAACAGGGTAGAGGAAGGTGGAGATTGGATATGAGTGTGTATGTGGAATGGTGGAGGGTGGGAGGAGGCCTGGGACAGAAAATATCCAGGAAGACTTGGAAGGGCTGGGAAATATAGTACTAGAAATTGATATGCTCCCCTCCCCATCCTATCACTCAGGAGTACAATGTTAGCACCTTGACAAATACCTGATAAAAGACAAAAGTGAGTCACTTGTTTCACACAGTTTTAATGTTTAATTGTATAAGTTTTATTCTCATAATTTGAGTACTTATTCATGATCCTGAAATGTTCTACTAATAAATGTTTTCTGACCAGAAGAAAAAGGTTTTTGTTTTTGTTTTTTTGTGTTTTTGTTTCTCTGTTTGTTTGTTTGTTTTTTGAGATGGAGTCTTGCTCTGTCACCCAGGCTGGAGTGCAGTAGCACGATCTAGGTTCCCTGCAACCTCCACCTCCCAGGTTGAAGCAATTCTCCTGCCTTGGGCTTCCAAGTAGCTGGGATTATAGGCATGTGCCACCACTCCCAGCTAATTTTTTTTTTTTTTTTTGTAATTTTTAGTAGAGATGGGGTTTCACCATATTGGCCAGGCTGATCTCAAACTCCTGACCTCAGATGACCCACTCATCTCAGTCTCCCAAAGTGCTGGGATTACAGGTGTGAGCCACCACATCTGGGTGTATTTTCTTTTATATCTAGAAAATTATCTTACCCAGAGAATATCAAGGCGAAATAATTTACTAATTATGATTCTGTGGAAAGAGTAACAAACTAGTACCAAAATAATCATTATGTAGAAACTTCTATGTTAAAAACAGCAACTATTAAAGGTCATATTATACTGAATTATTTAAATATGAGTTATTATGTTACATATATTTTTCCAAGTGTCTGTGTTATTTCTGGCAGTTTATTGGAACAGGAGGCTTCATTCTTCCTCTAACTCCCTGTGTCAGTTATTAAGCTATTGTGTCTCAGCCCTATACCTACCCATTTATATTCCACTCTGTAATGCTCAGGCTGGAAATTCTTCAAGCTACACTTTTCCTTTAAAGTTGTTACACTCTGCCATTAGGATGAAGATGAAAAGGCAGATAAAGGGAGAGAGACCCACTAGTGCTTCCTGTTCCTATCAGCATCATCCCAGCAGTCACAGATCATTCCAGTAGCAGTCGGTTCCAGTTTTCAACCTTTTGCTCACTCCAAGACCAGCCTCCTTGTAACTCTTATGAGATACCAGCACCAATCAAACAGCATAATCTCCCTGGAGAGCAGAGTCTCAGATTCAGAAAGCCCCTCCTCTAAACTTCTAGATTCCAGTAACTCCAACTTCTTCCCTCTGTTTCCAGCCCTGAGAATGGCAGTTGCCACCTGTATTTGCTATTGCTATTGTCTGAAATGTTTGCTTTTCAGTGCCATAAAGAAATAGCACTTGAACATAAATTTAATTTATTTAGTAGGGCGATTTTTACTTCCTGCGGAAAGGGTACACTCACCAGCAGTTTTGCCACAAGAGTACACCAAACAAAGGAGACAGGGTCATTTTTAACCTGACGCGTCCTCCCTACTGCTGTGTCTGGTTTCCATTGGCTGGAATGAGACCTGACGTTCTGTATTTGGCCCGATTGGCTAGCAACTTAGAACTTTTTAAAAGAGGCAAATGTAGAGGAGAATAAAGAAAGGAGGAAGTAACTTGTGGAGTGCTGAGAGAGGTAAAAGCACTTTTAAATAAGAAAGAGGAACAGGCTATGATGTAATGCTTGCTTGGATCAGTATAAGCATGACAGGGCAATATTTATGCTAAATTGTGGGAGCTAGGAACATAAAGTATATTGATTTCTTTATTACAGCTAGCAGATATTTAAGAATGCTAGCACAGGTCTCTGAATAAATTTTGCTTCTAAGAGAAGTTGAAGTTACTATTTATTCCTAATTAGAAGGGAAGGAAAGTCTTTGAAGAGGAACCTCTCTTTACTTTTTACACTATGCTACCTTATTGCTCCCTTTTCACTTATTCAATTCCTCATAGGTGGTTAACCATTTTCCTGTATTAAATCATTTGTTACAATAACTTGTGTGCTTTCTGTTTTCCTACCTGGACTTAACTAGACAGATGTGTTAAAGGAAAATATTTAGGGTGCCCCAAATCACTAAGCTAAAGGGAAAATTCAAGCTGGGAACTGCTCAGGGCAAATCTGTCTCCTATTGTATTCAAAGTCATTCCTCTGCTCACTGAGATAGATTCACATTCTGATTGCCTGCTTTGGAGAGGTTTATCAGAAAGTCAAGAGAATGCAACCACGGGTCTCTCACGCACTTGTGACCTGGAAGCTCCTCCCCTGCTTTGACTTGTACTTGTTATAGATATTGATTGATGTCTCATGGCTCCCTAAAACATACAAAACCAAGCTGTGCCCCGACCACCTCAGGCACATGTCGCCAGGACTTCCTAAGGCTGTGTCATGGGAGCGTCCTCAACCTTGGCAAAATAAACTTTCTAAATTAACTGAGACCTGTCTCATATTTTGGGTATTCACAGACGCAATCCTCCCTGTGCCATTACCCCAAACTCCCTTCCCTAACTCAGTCCAACCCATATTTTTTAAGACAGGAGCAGTAATCTTTATAGCTATAAATGTACCACTTCATATAGCTTGAGAATCTCAAACCCAGAAACAGACCAAGTTTATTTGTGCATTATGTATGTGTCAGGTGTTGTCCTCAGCATGATGGGAAGTATCTGTATCATCACAAACCCACACTTTTGTAGGGAAGGCAAATTTTCAAAGTGTTGGGGGGGAGCTGTGGAATAAGTTACCATAAAATGCAAAGTCACATATATCCATGATATGTGACATTGAAGAAAGAAGTGCTTCATGCAGGAGGCAGGGCTTGACCTTTCTCAACTGATGCAAGAAAGTAATCAAAAGATTGAAAAACCAGAGGGCATTATGCGCAGAAGAACAATTTGAGACAAAATGTGGAAGCAATACTTAAAATGAAAAGAACATTTTTTATTCATTCATTTATTTCCTCCATTGATCTACCTACTCATTTGTCTCACACATTTTTACGTACCTTTTCTAGGCCAGGGCCTCTGAGATTAATGTGAGGCCCTGAGATACACTGGTGAACCAAAGCAGACTTACCTCTGCCCCTGTGAGGCTCACATTCCAATAGCGGAAACAAAGTTAATCAAAAAATCATGTTCACAAACATGTAATTGTCACTGTGCTGTGTCCCATAAAAAAAAAGTTTATGGAGATATGGGAAGTTGGAATTGATGTAATGAAGCAAAAAAGAGAAGGAATAGTCTTCCAGGTCAAGCAATTGGCATGTGTGAAGAGGCATGGGGAGAAGAAGTAGGTACAAGAGCCTGGAAGAGAAGCTGAATGGAGTAGGGAGCAGGGATCCTTGGGAGCTATGGAATGATTTCCATTGCTATCTTACTATGCTCATATTGCAGTTCTGCCTTTGCAATTACTGCCATTGCAATTACAGCTTTTGCAATTACTTTCGCACCAACCTAATAATTGGAAGCACTGGAACTCAATGGATACAGGGAACCAATGCAAAACAGGAAGTAGCCCTTGGTCAGGGTTACAGTCTCAGAAAATAATATTCCGGGCCACACGCTGAGAAAGCAGAGAAGATGACTCCCTACCCCTGTATGCCATAGAGGAGTGTTGCTCAGTAATGATTCCGCGGGGGAGAAAGAAACAGAAGCAGAATTTGATGTGGAAAGGAAGGACTACCTCTCTCCAGCAGGGCTTTTCAATTTCACATTTAGAGTAAAGCCACGCTACACTCCTTTGCGGACGTATCCTGTTGGATTCCAAAATTCATGAATTTATGAAGAGTCCAGATGAGTTAGTTATGGAAAACAGTTTCAGCATTTGGCATAATTAATGTAAATATTGCATGCAATATAAAAATAATCTTATACTTCCTTTTTTAAAAACAGGTTTAATTAATGTCAAGTGCTGTAACAAGTGGTAATCTCTGCTCCTTGCTTCTCTCCTCACACTGTGTGGAAATGCTCCCTGCTGTCTTGTTTACCTGCAGACTTCAGAGTCTAAATGCACAGGAGGGAGTTTATATTTTATTTCGAAAGCTTTCTCTTTTCTTTCCTTCAGAGATGGCTTATTTCTTTCAGCAAGAGAAACTATTCCCAAAGCACCTTGAAAATTCCTTTATTGTAGACAAGTTCTGCGTCTTGCACTCCTTGCAATGACCTACACGGACCCACTCCAGGTTGACGGGCCTAAGCATCAGGAGCAGGAATGTAGGTCATCTTTATCGGCCACTGCTTAACAACTGGACTCCTTTCTCTTCTCATTCTGCCTTTAGATTGACTCCACGGGGATCCTAAACAAGACAAGAAACTGGTTGGGGTGTCAAAAGCAAATGTCAAGAAAACAGAGAGAATTGTATTAGGCTTACAAAATAGCCAGGAGGGATGCTTCTGTGAGCTGCCTGCCTTTCTTCTGAATGAAAAGCCGTACCTATTTAGCATCCTCAGCTTGACATGGGCAGAGGGGCTAAAATTATGGAGGAATGTGTCTCTCTGTCTATTAAACATTGATATCATATTTTATATTTTTTAAAAGAGAGTACATTCATTTTCTCAGGGATCTGCAATACAATATTTTAAGACAGAAAAATGGAGAAGTTTTCAGAGACGCTCTTCAAATAAAATTCACTTTATCTCTTGGCTGGTGGTTGAATACCATCACAGAAAGGAATGTGTTATATTCCAGTTTCTTGTAGTATTCAGGAAAATAGTCAAGGTAACAACTAGGTAACGTGACATCAACAGCATGAATGATTGACTGGGAAAGGCCAGTTACTTAACATTGCCATACCAATGGTTTAGAGGAGTGTTATCTGCCTGATGTTTGCAAACTGCAGATTTTCTATCTTGTTTAACATAGTTTTGTTAAATGACAAATTTAGGACAAATTAAATTTAACAGAGTTCAATTGATCGCAGAACAATTCACAAATACACCAGCCCCCAGAACCAAAATAGGTTCAGAGCAACTCCAGGGCTGCCACATGATCAGATAATAGTTACAAACAGAAAAAGGAAAGTCATATACAGAAAATGGAAGTAAGGTACAGAAACAGCTGGGTTGGTTACAGCACACCATTTGTCTTATTTTAACTCGGTTAAAACAGTTGGCCACCTGTGATTGGCCAACGCTCTGCGATTGGCCCAAGAGTAGGTTACGGTCGGCTTCCACCTCTAGTTAACTCACAGTTCACTATGTTTGTAGAAATCATTAGGCCAAACCTAAAAATATTTAACAACGCATCTTTAGGCTAAAGTTAATTTAACAGTTTCAAACTACAGTCTTCATAAATCAGAAAGATCCGGACAAACACGAAAATCCGTTTAGATCAGAGACTTGCAATTCCAGCGTCCTTAATTTTATGAGATTATTTCTGAGCAATACAAATCTCAAATGACTGGATGTTTTCTTTGGGAGTAATGTTAGTACTTCAAGGGTTACCTGCTGTTTCAAAAATCTAGTTTTCCTTTTTATTTAAACATGAAGAAAAATATTGTCATCAAAAAGTACTTTTCTTATAGTGAAGTTTCATGTTAGTACAAAATACTTTGATTTGATTAAAAATCATTTAATAATTCCAAATTAAAATATCCTCCTAATTTATGGGGACTTTTTATAACTTACACACTGCAGCTAATCCTGATTTGTCCTAAATATAATTTGAGGACATTTAGACTTTAAAATGTATATTTGGGGTTGTGAAATTTGCTGGCTATTTTTATAGAAGACTCAAGTGTCTGATTTAAAACCAAAATACTGCAAAGAAGTGAATCAAAGCTGAAGATGCTTTTAATTGCTTCTATGAAAAGCTCCCTGGGCTCAGTTAAAAAAAAAAAAAAAAGATGATAAAAAACGCATTCATCGTTAATTTTCTGTGATGTTAAAGCTTTCACAAATGAAGCAGGAATCCAGACATTTGTGCCATGAAACTACGGGAAGCCCCATCATGGGAAAGAAATGGTCCTTACTGTGGACACCTCAATTTTCCCACCATGTGTCGGCCTTAAGAAATTGGCAAATTTTGGGCTGGGCACAGTGGCTCACGCCTGTAATCCCAGCACTTTGGGAGGCCAAGGTGGGTGGATCACCTGAGGTCAGGAGTTCGAGACCAGCCTGACCAACATAGTGAAAACCCCTATCTACTAAAAATAAAAAATTAGACAGGCGTGGTGGTGGGTGCCTTTAATCCCAGCTACTTGGGAGGCTAAGACAAGAGAATCGCTTGAACTCTGGGGGCAGAGGTTGCAGTGAGCCAAGATTGTGCCATTGCACTCCACCCTAGGCACAAGAGCAAAACTCCATCTCAAAAAAAAAAAAAAAAAAAAGAGCAACACGGCAATACGTTCCCTATAGCTTCTCCTTTTACCTTTTGACTTTTGCTATCTTCCTGCTGATTAACCTCCATTCGCTCTTGAGGCCCCCAAAATGCCTTCAGTCATTCAAAGACTACCTCCTGGAGGTAAGGGAGATTTTTATTTTTTATTTTTTTTACTCAATAACTATTTCTTCGTGATTGGAACTTCACTTCCTCGCCTTTTGTTCCTTCTGGGCTGCATACTACTGAAGCAATGAACGAATACTCACACAATAGCATTTCTCCTGTGGTAGTTTCCCAATCTTTTAGGTCACCGTTTACAAGGTAAAATTGAGTAGCTCTCAAAAATCATTAAGTGACACTAATGTTAACCATTCCAGGCCCTTTGGTAGACTTCTGGGACAGACAGTCCTTGGACCGTAGAGGCAGCTGCCTTGCTAGCTCTGTGTAATGCATTTTCCCTCCCTTCTATATACCCTTCCCCACTGCAACACCACCACCTATAAACAAACCTACAGAGAACTTTCTCCACAGATTTATGACAAGCCTTTCTCTGATGAAAAGGTCAAGAATCAGTTAATCAGCAAGTTAACAGCACCAATATGTTCCCTACAATGTACTAGGCACCTTGGGGCTATTTAAAAAAAAGTGAAACTTTGTAAGGCAAGAATCCTAATCCCCTTTGGTAGCTTGAGAACAAGCTAAGACAGCAGGCTCTCGTGGGGGCACTTGTAACAAATGTTGAAGGAGTTAGAAGGGAGAAGAGGCTGCAGATGTATACATATTCTACAGTGGCTTCAGTGCTTGCCCAAATGTCAGAGGAGGTGCGACTTGCTGAAAGCCTCAAAAGGTGAAATTATTTGGATGGATAGTTAATAGGTGGCCACACCAGAAGGTGCATAGACATGAAATATGTGATTTTGTTTAAGCCAGTGAAGTAACCAAAAACAGTCAAAGTGAAAATACTGTGAGCCAGTCACTCTGGAATCACTGATGTTGGCACCCTCTTAGAAGCACAGGTGCACAGTGAATGAAAAGCTCCAATAGTCCCAGGAGAATGGTCTAAATAAGACGTGGGTTTTGAGAATTTTTAAAAAGCTATGCTGTAAGTTCCAGCCCCACAGGGTTGGTGGGTTTTTCTCCCTGTGTGTGGAGACGAGAGATTGTAGGAATAAAGACACAAGATAAAGAGATAAAAGAAAAGACAGCTGGGCCTGGGGGACCACTACCACCAAGACGTGGAGACCGGTAGTGGCCCCGAATGCCAGGCTGCGCTGATATTTATTGGATACAAGAAAAAGGGGCAGGGTAAGGAGTGAGAGCCATCTCCAATCATAGGTAAAGTCACGTGGGTCCCTTGTTCACTGGACAGGGGGCCCTTCCCTGCCTGGCAGCCAAGGCAGAGAGAAAGAGAGGAGAGAGAGAGAGAGACAACTTATACCATTATTTTTGCATATCGAAGACTTTTAGTACTTTCACTAATTTGTTGCTGTTATCTAAAAGGCAGAACCGGGTGTATAGAATGGAACATGAAGGCGGACTAGGAGCATGACCACTGAAACACAACATGACAGGGAGACGGTTAGTCCTCCAGATAACTGCAGGTGGACCTGACTAATGTCAGGCCCTCCACAAGAGGTGGAGGAGTAGAGTCTTCTTCGAACTCCTCTGGGAAAAGGGAGACTCCCTTTCCTGGTTTGCTAAGTAGCGGGTGTTTTTCCTTGACACTGACGCTACCGCTAGACCACGGTCCGCTTGGCCACGGGCGTCTTCCCAGACGCTGGCGTTACCGCTCGACCAAGGAGCCCTCTGGTGGCCCTGCCCAGGCATAACAGAAGGCTCACGCTTGTCCTCTGGTCACTTCTCACTATGTCCCCTCAGCTCCTATCTCTGTATGGCCTGGTTTTTCCTAAGTTATAATTGCAGAGCAAGGATTATTATAATATTAAAGAGTAATTGCTATAAACTATTAATGGTAATTATACATAATCATATCTATTATCTATATCTAGTATGACTATTCTTATTTTATATATTTTGTTATGTTGGAACAGCTCGTGCCCTTGATCTCTTGTCTCGGCACCTGGGTGGCTTGCCGCCCACACTATGCCATACCTAGAGAGGTGGTCACAGAGAAAAAAAGATCAAATAGTGGCTCTAGTTCTGGCAGGCTTCAGACATTGCTACCATGCCCAGGACAGCTCTCCTGGGGCTAGTCCCACCCATTACTCAATTCCAAACCCACCTCTGCAAACTGGATGGCTTAAAACAACAGAAATTTATTCTGCCACAATTCCGAAGGGTAGAAATCTAAAATTAAAGTGTCCACAGGTCTGGTTCTTTCTGAGGGATCTAAGGGAGAGTCTGTTTCATGCCTCTTTCCTAGTAGGATTTTGGCAGCAATCTTTGGCATTCCCTAACTTGTAGACGAAACAGTCCAATTTCTGCCTCTGCCATCTCATGGTCATCTTCTCCCTGTGTTTCTCTATGTCTTCACATCGCATTCTCCCATGTCTCTCTCTTCTTCTAAGGATATCATTTGCCTTAGTTCAGGCTGCTGTAACAGAAACACCAGTGACTGGGTGACTTAAACAGCAAATATTTATTTCTCAGAGTTCTGGAAGTGGAAAGTCTGAGATCAGGGTGCCAATATGGTTGGGTTCTTGGTGAAATCCCTCTTCCTGGTTCTGGTTTACAGGGCTATCTTTTTGTATCCCAACATAATGGAACGAGCAAGCGAGAGACAGAATATGTTATCCCATGTCTCCTCTTATTAGGGCACTAATCCCATTCATGAGGACTCTACCCTTATGACAGAATCACCTCCCAAAGCCCCGCCTCCTAATATCATTACATTGGAGATTAGGATTTTAACAAATGAGTGGAGGACCACAAACATTCAGTCTACAGCCTCAGTCATATTGAATTAAAGTTCCACCATACTTCAGTATTACCTCTTCTTAACTAACAGCATCTGTAATGACCCTATTTTCAAATACGGCCACATTCTGGACTACTGAGGGCTTGCACTTCAATATATTTTTTGAGGCACGCAAGACCTATAACCATCTGCCCTCTGTCCCTGCACCCCAAATTCATGTCCTTCTTGGAAGCAAAATACATTCACTTCCATCCCAACATCTTCAAAAGCCTTAACCTATTCCAGCATCAATTCTAAGACCAAAACCTCATCTAAATATAGCCAACTAAAAAAGTACTAGCTCTCATGATCTAAATCATCCAAATCCTACCCACATA
Source organism: Macaca nemestrina (assembly GCF_043159975.1). NCBI lineage: Eukaryota > Metazoa > Chordata > Mammalia > Primates > Cercopithecidae > Macaca > Macaca nemestrina. The sequence goes on along the minus strand of NC_092132.1, from coordinate 139,215,283 downwards.
CAAGTCAGATTCTAGGTAGGCTCCATCTTGCGGCAAAATTCCTCTCTCCATCTATGGACCCATGAAACCATACAAGTTATGTGCTTCCAAAATACAGTGGTGGAACAGGCATAGAATAGATATTCCCATTCCAAAAGGGAGAAATTGGAAGGAATGAAGGAGTCACCGGTCTAAGGCAAGTTTGCATCCCAGCAGGACAAATTCCACTGGGTTCCAAGGCCTAAGAATAATTTACTGAGGCTTCATGTTCTGTCTTCTGGGACTGCTAGGGCGGCCGCATCCCCTCAGCTCTCGGTGGCAGCAGGATTTTCTGGAATTAAGGAGGCAGGAGCCCTCTTCTGGTTATGTACCCTTTCTGGCCTCTGCATTCATAGCTCTGCCCCCTGAGTCATTCTTCCTTCATTTTATTCCATCTCTGTCCCTTTCAGTCCAGGCTGGCTGTGTTTCTGCTAGTATAAAGGTCTCAAAAATGTGGTCTTTGACCCTATTGGTTGTGCTCCTGTAGATGCTGGCCTTATAAGAGATCCACACCATTAGATACGAGGACTCTCCACAGATATTTCCTGGATAACAGCATCTCTGTTCCTAGCATCTGCTGAGATGGTTGAATGGTTGATTGGATATAAGAGTCACACACCTAATCTCTTTAGCAAACTCTTGTCTAGGCACACCCTTGACCGTTAATAGAATATGCTACCTGGATATGCTAAAGGTTTTTCCAAAATATCAAGTTCTGGCTCCTTTTTGCTTACCACTTAATTCTGCATTGTATCTGTTTCTTCTAGTAGTTTATAATAGGCACCAAAGAGAAACCAGGTGGCACCTTCCATATTTTTCTTGGAAATCTCCCCAGCTAAATATCCGGGTTCATTACCTGCACATTCTACTTCTCACTGCTGAACAGCAGAACACAACTCAGTCATACTCTCGGCCACTTAATAACAAGGGCTGTGTTTCCTCCACTTTACGACAACATGCTCCTCAGATGTGCTTGAAACCTCACCAGAGGCAGCTTTACCCTTCCTATTTTTAGTAACATTCTATTCGTGTATTCTCCGAGATGGTAGAAGATTTCTTTGCAGCCCTCCTCACTTCTTTCTGAGCCCCAGAACTGCCTTTAATGTTCATATTTCTGCCAAGAGTCTCTTCAAGCAATCTAGGCTTTTCTATCATGCACCTCAAAATTCAGCCTCTATCCATTGCCCAAGTTCAAAGCCACTTACACAATTTTAGATATTTGTTACAGCCACACCCCTCTTCTTGGAACAAAAATCTGTATCAGTTTCCTAAGGCTGCTGTAACAGAGTACCACAAACTGGTGCCTGAAGACAAGAGAAACTCCTTGTCTCACAGTTCCAGAGTCTAGAAATCTGAAGTCAAGGTGTAAGGTGTTGGCAGGGTTAGTTTTTTTTTTTTTTTTTTTTTTTTTTCTTAGGGTTCTAAAGGAGAATCTGTTCCATGCATCTCTTCCAGCTGCTGGCATTTATCAGCAATCCTTAGCATTCCTTGACTTGTAGACGCATCACTCCAATCTCTGCCTCTGTCATTTGATGGTCATCTTTCCCTGCATTTCTCTGCTCCTTCACATTCTTCTCTCCACATGTTTCTGTCCTCTTATAAGGACGCCAGTCATATTGAGTTACTCCCTACTCCGTTATGACTTCATCATAACCAATTTCATTTGCAAGCCATTTTCAAATAAGATTACATGCTAAAGTACTGAGGGTCAGTACTTCCACCTATCTTTTGGAGGGACCCAATTCAAGTCACAATAGTATGTCACTTGAAAAATGCAGTAACTCAGAACTCCTGGGCATGATGTCCCCTCAATTAAGCATGATAATGGTGAATTATCCTTCCAAAAAGAACCTGATAAAGGCAGCAGCTGGCGCAGAGAAATGTCTATATAGCTATCGTTCACACATGAGCTTCAGGGAAAGATCCGTGATATGGCAAGGGGTGGGGAGATTCTTCATACCCCTGTAGTCCTCATCTTTGCCCAGAAAGACTTACTTGTTACAGGGATGCTCATGTGTGATTAGTGAGCCTCTGGTCGTGTCCACTAGATCATCGTCTGCTTAATCAGAATCAGTCCAACCTCCCTTACCTTGTGTATTTAAAGCAGTAGTAACTGAAAAAAATCTTTAACATAAAGGTTCTAGCCACTTTGGCTTGGAACCTAACTCTCAGTGATTAGTGACTCTAGTGTGGCATATTGATTCTATTAGTGGACCAAATTTTTCATGTCTTTCTGTATCTATGCCCTTTGGTATACACTCTGTTTCTGAGCTTGGCCAAGCCACTTGCTTTGGCCAATGGAATAGTAGTAACTTTGATTCCAGCAAAGGCTACTTGAAAAAACCCTTGCATATTTCTGCTCTTCCTCTCTCCATTTTGCTCCTCTGCCTTTGACTTGAGAACATGCCAATATGGCCAGGCTGGGAGACTGGAGGATGAGACACATTAAGCACAGTCTAGGCAGTTATCGTAGGTGAAACCCTAGACACCTGAGCAAGCCCTGCCAGTGTCAACAATACCACCTCGTCAACCCACAGCTAACCACAGACACAAGAGTGAGCCCCACCATGCCCAGCTCAGCAGAACCAACTTGCCTATTAGTTTGAGAGACATAATCAGTAGGGTTTTTTTTTAATCTACTAAGTTTTTAGGGTATTTGCTATGTACTAGTATTATGGTAACAGTTTACTGAATCATATAACAACCAACGCCATTCTATTACCCATATTTCTACTGCAGCAACAGAATATGGCCAACATCTGTGCTTCAAACAAAACTCAGGACAGTTTGACACAAGTGTTCATAATAGAAAGAGTACATTTTGTGAGGGGATAGATTGTATTTCTGCATTTCTTATGGACAGCAGTCTTCTTCCTGTAACTCAAGCCCATTGCCCAGTCCCTAAAACAAATCACATTCTCAATAAATATTTTTAAATTAATGAATGAATGATTTTTTCATGAAGCATCTCATAAGTAAATGGAAACTGCAAAAAAACAAAATCATGATGTGTTACACTTCTTATATTTCCCAATTTTGTAATTACAGTGCTGACCATGTAGTAAGAGCTCAATAAATAGTACTTGCTAATTTGTTAATTGATTGATGAGACTCAGCCGCTATCAATTACCCCTGAGGAATGAACCAAGAAGCAGAATTAAACTTCATTAAGAAAGATTTCATTAGGCTCACAAGACTTTTGTGACTTTCAAGGTTCCTAACTACCAGAAAAGGATATTGTATTGCCTCTCTGGGGAACTGAAGCCTCCTACATGTTTTGCAAAGTAAACTTTCATATGGGATGTATAATATCTTCCACAGTTATGTCATAGATTAATTATTGTTCATTATTGTTTTTCTTTGATTCTATGTTCTTTCTATGCTCACATGTCAATTACAAGTTCTTATATAAGACAAAAAGAGTGCCTCAAATAATGCGCTATTTTGGTCAATAAAATAAAGAAAAATTTTATTTCAGATATAAGAGAGTAGTATTTTATGAAATAATATCAAAATGAAAACACTGGCGAGAGTCACACATTCATTAAGTATTGATGGAGCATTCACAATGTACAAGGCAAAATACTTGGGGCTGGACAAAGTATAAACTCTAATTTCCACCCTTGAGGAGGAAGAAACAGGCAAATAACTGATTATGACAATTACGATGTTATCAGGGGCATCTATACGGTAAGAGGAAATAATTAACTTTGAGGAAAAAAGGGAACGATTTCATGGGGGCATCAAAATTTGAGCTGAAAATAAGCAAAAACTAACCAAGTAGAAAAGGAGAGGAAGACCTATACGGTTTGAATGCGTGTTCCCACCGAAATCCCATGTACAACTGTGATTTCCAGTTTGGGGGAGGGGCCTGGTCGGAGTGAATTGGTCACGGGGGCGGACTTCCCTCTTGCTGTTCTCGGGATAGAGTGAGTTCTCGCGATATCTGATTGTTTAAAAGTGTCTAGCACCTCCCTCTTCACTTTCTTCCTCCTGCTCTGGCTGTGGGAAGATCTGCCTCCTTCTTCTTCGGCTTTATCCATGATCGTAAGTTTCCTGAGGCCTCCTCAGCCATGCTTCCTGTATAGCCTGCAGAAATGTGAGTCAATTAAACTTATTTTCTTTATAAATTACACAGTCTCAGGTATTTCTTTATAGAAGCGCAAGAATAGACTGATACAAAGAATATCTAGGCAAAGATAACAGACTCTGCAAAGTCACACTGAGTAGCTCAGTCTGATGATTCATGGACTAAATGAGGTCAGGTGTCAAGAGAGGAGGCTGAAGCAGACTTCAATCCTGACCTGTAAAACTACGTCCAGCTAAAAGGTCATTTGAAGGCAAGTCACTGAAGGCTTTTAATTTCATTTGAAATGTAAACGCTTAGTCTAGAGAACATTGTAAAGAAGGAGTTAGAGTAAATGTATGCTAGAGAGGAAATATTGCTACATATTCACACGTGAAGATGCTGAGCACTCATCATGGGAGGGCTACGCTTCAGTACTTCAAAGCTATAGTATGCACAGCTGGTGAAATATTCTGTGGCTAGCCAGCTGTAATCATTTACAGTTAATGTTCATTGGTGTTGGCTTATGGTTAAGCTGTTGTGCTGTTAAATAAGACTGTGGCCTTTCTCTTTCACTCTCAGTATGGAGCTATCTTAATTAAGTCAAGGAAAGGAAGGAAGGTACAGGAGCCTGCCGATATTAATGAGCTGTGGGAAAGTTCTTTGCAACATTACAGAAACAATTATTAAAACTCTACATGCCTGGGAAACTGTGACACTTTATAACACTTGAAAACAAAAGCTTCCCAGGTATCTATTCCATTAGATAGACAGTTATGAGAATTTCATACTCAATAAAAAAGGAGAAAACTGTACTATTTTATGTCAAGGAAACTGAGAATCAGTAACAAGCACAGTAAATCAGCTAATCAACAACAGTCGTTGAGCACCTACTATGTAATTCGTCATTAAATGTGTTTTGGGGCTTTTGTGGGTTGATCAGCTTCTATAGTAGCCTATTAGTAAAATGCAGTTTATCTGCCCTGTTATAAACATAGGTGGTATTCGTAACTGCACACAATGAGTAATGTAAACGAAAGGTATTTTTTAAAATATATAGTTTCCCAATATAGATGATGCATTTTTTTCAAACAAGATCACTTTTTATCTGCCAGAAACTCTGAAAGTTTTAGGTCTTTACAAGTATTTACTTCAAGCAGTATTTCTCAAACGACTGCTACGTATGAAACGCTTGTTTTACAGAACTGTCATTAATCCCACAGGGCTGTCAAGAAAAACTATTAATAGCTAGAGAGCGAAAAAAATGAGAAGTTGAAAGATTTTATATCAGAAAACAAAAATTAAAAAATCAGCAACAAAAGACAAGAAGGAAGAATATGAAATAGAAGGAGAGTAATCGGTCAGATGAAATTTAAGTCAACAAGGTTAAGACGAAGAGCTCCGTGTTGTTTTTGTCAATACTTAAGAGTTACAATTAAGAATTAAGAAGGAGGCCAGGCCCAGTGGCTCATGCCTGTGATCTCAGCATTTTGGAGGCCAAGGCAGGAGGATTGCTTTAAGTCAGGAGTTCAAGACCAGCTTGGGTAACATAGCCACCCTCATCTTTACAGAAAATTTAAAACTTAGCTGGGCATAGTGGCACATGCCTGTAGTCCTAGCTACTTCAGAAGCTGAGATAGGAGGATCACTTGAGCCCTGGAGGTTAAGGCTGCAGTGAGCCATGATCACACCGCTGCACTCCAGCCTGGGCAACAGCGCCAGACCGTCTCTCTTAAGGATAAAAGAAAAAAAGAATTAAAGGTTAAAAGTACCCTGGGGCTAAATTTCCTGTGGGTACCATGCAACAATGTTATATTTCCCTTTCTCCAAATAACCCCTTTGATCTTGCTGTCCATTTTGTCTCACCTCTGCCAATAAAGGAACTGAATGTAACTGTGAGAAGGGAGAAGAAAGTTTTCTGTTCCATAATAAAAGATTTGGCAAGAACAGAGATTAAAAATACTTTCACCAATTGTCAAGTGTCACAGTGGTTTAATTAGGGAGAGAAACAGGTGACAGGAAAGAATGAGCTATTGCAGTACCTTAGCTGTTGCATAACTTTTCATGCAATCAATGTCTAGAAAGACATTTGAGTTCAGTATATCTTATCCCTGAAGTCGGTTATCTTCTGATTTTTAGTCCTTGCTTCTTTGAGGAGCTAGCAATCATAATATTTTAGAATGTTTATTCATAAAGTTAGCAAACATTTGTGGAACACTTGTGCCAAATTTGATGTGGCAAGTGTATGAAATATGACAATAAAATTCCTCCTTTTAAAAAGTTTTCAGTCTATGGTTATACATGTGTGAAAAAAATACAAAGCAAGCAGTGAATTCAATTAAATAATGTAAACATAAATGCCAAAGGTGTTCATCCCTTACATTTAAAATTTAACTGAGGGTTTTAGAAAGAAGGCAGAGTATCTTTATGACTTTATACAGGTTGTTTTTTGCATAAACTAAGTCTCAATTTCCTAATTTGTAATATAAGGGTAGGTGTTTAATATTAGATACTTCTCAGCCCATTGTATGGTAAGAACAGTGGGGGAAAAGATTACTTCATACAATGCATTATAAACATATGGAGAATATCTATATTTTTCTGAGTATTTGTATTATCTTTTATAAATCTATATTCTTAGATTTCCCAAAGCATTCTACATATTTAATTGAAGTCAGTGAGTAAAGGATAATATATTTCAGTGAATTCATTCATTGAATGAATTTTTGATCCCATTATATGTATCTGTGTATAGCAGGAAATAAATATATTCTTTTTGATGTAATAATGCAAAAAACATTTTTAACAAAGCTTTTACATACACACTTTATGGAGTATTGTTCTGGCCTTAGCGAATTCACCTTCAGAGAGTTATATTTTGGTGACATATCATTGGCTTTTATAAAGGTCACATTAAATAAGAATTCTATGTGGCCAGATATGATGGCTTATGCCTGCAATCCCAGCACTTTGGGAGGCCAAGGCAGGCAGATCACTTGAGGTCAGAGGCTGGAGACCAGCCTGGCCAACATGGGGAAACCCTGTCTCTACTAAAAATACATAAAAATTAGCCAGGCGTGGTGGCATGCACTGGTAGTCTCAGCTACTTGGAGGCTGAGGCAGGAACATCACTTGAACCTGGGAATTGGAGGTGACAGTGAGCTGAGATCATGCCACTGCACTCCAGCCTGGGTGACAGAGAGAGACTCCATCTCAAAAAGAGAAAAAAAAAAAAAGTTTTGTGAAATCTGCTTCTGTATCAAACAGAACTTCTGAAGTCATTTCCCCTAACAGGTAGTACCACTTTTGTCTGCCTCAATTTTCTGCAAAATTCCTCTAAAGATTATAATTCTCCTCTTTACCTGAATTTGTCCCTTCTCTCTCAAACCATCTCTAATCATGATTCACTTTCCCACTCCTACAAAGTACCTGTCTGGAGGTTACCAGCAGCTTCTTGTAACAGCACATTTTCACAATGGTGTTCTCTATCTCTTCAGTGATGCACTTTCTTCACTTGGCCTTACCGCACGCTCCTTTGTCTTAGCTCATAGATCACTTGTTCTCAGTCTTTTGTGCTGATTCGCTTCTCCCTAGACTCCTAACTTTAAAGTGACCTGTCTCGGTCTTTAATCTACTCTTTAGTAACACACAATTCCTTGGTGATTTAATCTAGTCTCTTTGATTTAATACCCTTTATATCCAAGTGACGCTAATTTTTTTTTATCTCTTGCCAAGACTTCTGTCTTGAACTCTGCACTTATATATCCAACTGCCTACTCAATACCTCTGCCAGAATGTAACATAGTCATGTCCAAATTAGTATATCCAAAACTGAACTACTGATTCTGCACTTCTTCCCCAGAGTATTCCATTTATATTCTTCCTTATCATAGTTGATGGCAACTGTGGGCTTCTAGTTACTCAAGTCAAAATTCTTGAAGTTATTCTCAATTCTTTTTCTGTATTTCCTATACAATCAATCATAAAATCCCAATGCCCTTTGAATCGCATGTGCATACCTCTTGTCACCAATTCCACTGCCTCTCTTATGATTGAAGTCACCATCATCGTTAGCTGGATTAACCCCGGTAACCTTCGAATTGTTCTTTTCGCTTCTAACATTGACTCCTGGATAGCCTATTTTCATCAGCAGCTAGAGTAATCCTTTTAAAGCAAAAGTTACATCTTGTACTCCTCTGCCCCTCCGACATCCCCCTCATCTCATTCAAAGTAAAAGCCAAACTCCTCACAATGGCCTACCAGGCCCTACCACATCTGACTCCATCACCTTTCTAATTGAATTTCTACTATTCTGAGTTTATTCTGCCAAGAACACAGGAGACACTAACTACCTTTGCACCCTGATGGTAGTAACTCTGTCTTGCTGCACCACTCCTTTAGACACGTTCACGTGCCAACTTCTTCCCTCATCAAGTCTTTGTCCAAGAAGACAAGCCCATCTTACTAAAAACAGTAACCTGCACTCCTAGTCTAATCCCCTTTGCCCCATTCTACCTTTTTACCACTTACTGCCACCTAAAACACTGTAAAATGTATTTATTTATTACACTTATTTGTTATTGTCTCTATTTCCCGGCTAGAATGAAAGCGCCACACAGAAGGGAATTTTTGTGTTTTGTGCGCTAATGGGACAGTGAGAAAAAAATACATAACAGATACCGATTGTTAAAGGTATGTATTCATTCCATGCATGCATGAATCCAACAGAGCCGAAAGACAGAGAAAGAAAATGAGGTCCGCACATCATTGAAGACCCTGAATCATAGACATAATGTGGCATATATGGTATAGGATGACACGTGCCTAGTCATATCGTAAAAAAAAATTCAATTTAAACTAGTTTGATTTTATTTTTTCTGAAAATGAAACGTAATAATTATTTGTCAAATGCATCTTGAATTCAATTGTTTTCTTTTTAAAAATCACTGCCATGTCTTCTCTGGGAGCGTCATAATCTACTAATTATACTTATTGTTCCTTTCTTGTCTTGTGTTCCAAACTACATTGCGCTTTAACTGACTCTAGATTCTTTTCTTTACCTGTCTTTTTGATACTCTTATACCCCCACTCTGCCCAAAATACCTCTTTTCTAAATTTTGCTAAATAAATTCAAATTATAAGCAATGAAAAGTTTACAGACACTATGGTTTTTTATGTACTGACTAAATCAGTCTCATGTTACTATTATTCTTGCGTGAGATTGTGATACGAAGTAGTAAGTAAGGTCCTCAACACTTCCATTGGTTTATTCTGTTTTATCCTATTCTATTCTATTATGTTTTGTTCCATTGTTGTGTTTTTTCCCCTTTAACCCAATACCACATGGTATTCATTTCTATCACTTTGTAACAGGTCTTCTTATCTGCTAGAGAGATTACTCCTTGTTCTTCAAGAATGGGGACTGGCAGAGTGGGTGGCAGGGTCGTGGAGGAGATGGTCAAAGGATGCAAAATGTTAGTTAGAAGATAGAAGTTCAAGAGCTCTAGTGTACAATATAGTAACTATAGTTAATAACAATGTCTTGTATTCATAACATTTGCCAAGACAATAGATTTTAAGTGCCTTCACTACAAAAACAACAACAACAAAAAGTGTAGTAATGCATCTGGTTTTCAGTTTATTGGTTAGTTGGTTGATTTTGTGACAGGGTCTCACTCTGTCACCCAGGCTGAAGTGCAGTGGTATGATCACAGCTCACTGCAGCCTCGATGCCCCCACGCCTCCCACCTCAGCCTCCCGTGTAACTAAGACTACAGGCACTCGCCACCAAACCCAGCTAATTTTTGTATTTTTTGTAGAGATGGGGTTTTGCCATGTTGCCCAGGCTGGTCACAAACTCCTGAGCTCAAGGGATCCACCCACCTCGGCCTCCCAAAGTGCTGGGATTACAGGCATGAGCCACTGCATCCACCCACTATTCATTCACTTAATTTACCCATGCCACAATGTATTTGTAGTTCAAAACTGCATGTTGTAAATGATAAATTTATACAATTTTTATTTGTGGATTTAGTAAATCTATAGAAATTTCTATCAAAACATGAGGTGGAAATGTTTTTTTTTTTTTTTTTTTAAGAAGAAAGTGTTTCTTAGTTTCTTAAAATGTTGGACCTTTGCATTTTCACTACATTTTAGAATCCGTCTGTTCATTTGCACATATACAAGCACAGATTCAGTGCATACATGATACAGACACATAGATACATATGTGGGATTTGGATGGCTAATATTTCTGCATCTATGATCATGAGAGCTGTTGCTCTGTATCCTTTTTTGAAATGTTTTTGTAGGATTTGGTTTGATCAATTTATGTGAGTTGGACTATGTACCCTCCTTCTGAATGTCAAGGTCAACCTTAGTTTTAGGATGCTGTCTCCTGGATTTTTCTACCTAGTGGGTTTCATAAGTCTGTCATAAGTTCAGTCTCTTAGTGAATCAGGAAATGTAACCAGGGGAACAGCATCTTTAAATTCAAAATTTTATTCTTTCAATTTCCAAATTTCCGTCTTCTGGATTTGGCCCAATAATTTTTCAATTTCTTGTTAGCTGCCAGTTTGTGTTCTTTTTTTTTTTTTTTTTTTTTTGGAGATGAAGTCTTGCTTTGTCACCCAGGCTAGAGTACAGTGGCACATTCTTGGCTCACTACAACCTCCACCTCCCTGGTTCAAGCGATTTTCCTGCCTCAGCCTCCCGAGTACCTGAGATTACAGGCTCCCGCCACCCTGGCCGGCTAATTTTTGTATTTTTAGTAGAGATGGGGTTTCACCATCTTGGCCTGGCTGGCCTTGAACTCCTGACCTCTTGATCCACCTGCCTCAGCCTTCCAAAGTGCTGGGATTATAGGCGTGAGCCACTGTGCCCAGCCCAGTTTGTGTTAATTCTTATTCAGTTTTTCTAGTTGTCCTTAGCAGATGAGTAGGTTTGAAATATCTATTCACCATTACTAGAAGTGCACATCCTTGCACTGGTTCACTCTTGATCCTCCTAAAACAGGCAGAGTGGGCTTACTCCAAGTGAAAGACAAGGCAGAGGTTTACCTTTACCCTCATTCTGAAGACATAAGTCTGAGATAAATGGAAATTGTCCTGAACTCCATAAACCCACCTTGCTGTCCGGAGCCCTCATGATACAGGAAGGACTAGAAGGCTCAGTTTTTTTCTTGATTGAGGGAAGGCGGGATTACCCCTGTTGTGTGGGGCTTATTGACCAAGATGTTTCCAGGAAAGTTTGCATTTTTCTCCTACAGCATTCATACCTTTCTTTTTTTTTTCTTTTTTCTTTTTTTTTTTTTTTTTTTTGAGAAGGAGTTTTGCTCTTGTTGCCCAGGCCGGAGTGCAGTGGTGCAATCTTGACTCACTGCAACCTCCGCCTCCCAGTTCAAGCGATTCTCTTGCCTCAACCTCCCAAGTAGCTGGGACTTACAGGCATGCACCACCACACTCAGCTAATGTTTGTATTTTTAGTATAGAGGAAGTTTCACCGTGTTAGCCAGGATAGTCTCTATCTCTTAACCTTGTGATCTGCATGCCTTGGCCTCCCAAAGTGGCATTCATACTTTATACAATCAGAGAAGGTGGTCACTGGCTGTCTCAGGAGTGTATCACCGCCCCTCCGCAACTCTAGAACAATCTGGAGGGTTTTTATTCCCCTTCCAGTATTTGTTTATCAATCTGAAAATAGGACATGACTAACAAAATCTGAATTATGTCTAGAGGGAGGGAGGAAAAAATAGGACACGCTGAATAATAACTCACAAAACTAATAGGAAATGGGATAGATGTGGTTTTTGAAATGAATGTTTCTGGGCAAACAAAAATGACATCTGCCCACTGCAGCAGGCCCAGAACTACTATGGTGAGCCTTATGGATGTAAAGTTGAATAAAAAATCGTTCGTGGCTGGGAGCAATGGCTCACGCCTGTAATCCCAGCGCTCTGGGAGGCCGAGGTGGGCAGATCACAAGCTCAGGAGATGGAGACCATCCTGGCTAACACGGTGAAACCCCGTCTCTCCTAAAAATACAAAAAATCAGCCAGGTGTGGTGGCACGTGCCTGTAGTCTCAGCTACTTGGGAGGCTGAGGGAGAAGAATCGTTTGAACCCAGGAGGCAGAGGTTGCAGTGAGCCGAAATATCGCCACTGTACTCCACCCTGGGTGACAGAGCAAGACTCTGTCTCAGGGAAAAAAAAAGAAAAAAAAATCGTTAGTGACCTCCACAATTGCTAGCATTCGGGAATGGGCAGACATGTACAAAATAATTACATCAGTGATGGCGTTGTATATAACAAAGGTCTTTAAAACGCGCTATTTGCATGGGGTAGAAGTGCTCAACTCTGCTTGTGAAGGTCAGGAAGAATCTTAGAAACGAGATTAAAAACTGACATCTCTTTAGGAATGAGTTAGCTTTCATAGGTAAGCAAAGGAAAAGCGTGATTACAGTGAAGGGCCATGTCCTGCAAGCCAGGAGAGGGAATTAAATGAAGTAGTCAAGTTTTCCATTTGCAATGAGAAATGTTAAAAGGAAACAGTGGAAAAAAACACAAAGCACTATTCAGGGCCCAGTTGAAACTGGAAACTATAACTTGGTTGTGTTACCAACCTCCACAGTTGTGTGATTCTTCTTTCCCCTTAAGAATGCTTTGGCAAACTGTTTAGTATTGATAGAGACAGATGGCTATGCAACAAAGTGACATTTCCTCCTGAAAAAAAGTGCCATAATCCTATGATGAAAATTAAGGGAAGACTTCTGGACCGAGAGAGAGAAAGATTTCTTTATTGAGATACAAGAAGATGCAGAAGGCAAGAGAGATGGTTTTTCAAGTACACTGTGTATGTTGCCTGAAAAAACATTCATGCCGCCACTGTGGGAAAGCCTTGGGAAACAGATGTTCATATGTAAGTTCAAAGCGTAGCTGAGTCTGAGCCATCAGGGCATGAAGTTAGAGAGGCAGCATGCTGAGGACCAATGGACAAGAGCCAAAGATTATATTATTCTCTACCTTCTATTAACAGTTCTCTCATGGCCTTGATCTCATGGCTGAAAATTTCTGCACTAGTTAACCATTCCTATGAAAAACAGAAGTTATTCCCAGAGGCTTGATGACTTAGACCCTACCACAAATACAATCAATGTATCCTATGTCACACTCCCAATTAAAATAGAAAAACAGGACAAGTGTGGTAGCTCATGCCTATAATCCCAACACTTTGGGAGGTCAAGGTGAGAGGACCACTTGAGCCCAGGAGTCCAAGGCTGCAGTGAGCCATGATTGTGCCATTGCACTGGAGCCTGGACAACAGATTGAGACTCTGTCTCTAAAAAATAATAAAATGAAAGCAAAAGATCAAATAAAATAGTAAAATATATTCGTTTATTTTTTAACAGCTTTATTTAGGTATAATTGATACACAGAAAACTGCATAAAGTATACATTTGATGAGTTTGATATGCAAACGTGTAATCCCATCATCACAATCAAGGTAACAGTCATGTCCAAAACCTCTCAGTTGCCTTGTATTCCTTTGCTTTTGTTCTTGTTTTTCTGTGAAAATAACATCTAACATAAAATCTACCCTCTTAACAAATTTTGAAGTCCAAAATACCATATTGTTAACTATAGGCACTACATTAGACAGCTCATTTCTAGAACTTACTCATGTAGCATAAGTGAAACTTCATGCCCATTAAAAACTCCCCAGTTTTCCCAAACCCCATTATTCTTTGCTTCCTTGAGTTTGACTGTTACAGATATCTTATGTAAGTGGAAGTCTACTGTATTTGTCCCTCTGTGACTGGCTTATTTCACTAAGCATAATGTCCTCCAGGTTCATACACCTTGTCACAAAGGACAGAATTTCTTTCTTTTTCAAGACTGAATGACAAATACTGCATTATATGTGTATACCATATGTTATTTTCCATTCCTCCATCAATGGACACTTGAGTCGTTTCCATAACTTAGCTACATGAATGTTGTAGTGAACATGGGTGAAGCTATCTGTCCAAGATCCTGATTTCAATTCTTTGGGACATGTACTCAGAAGTGGGATTGCTAGATAATAAGGTAGTTCTATTTTATTTTTACCTTTTGAGGAACTTCCATACTGTGTGCCATAGCTACTACACCATCATACATTCCCAGCAGCATTGTACAAGGGTTCCACATTTTCTACATCCTTTCAAATATATATATATATATTAGCCATCCTAACTGGTGTGAGGTAAAATATAATTGTAGCTTTCATTTGCATTTCCCTGAGCATTAGTGATGTTGAGCATATTTCCATATACCTGGTTGGCCTTTGTATGTCTACACTGAAGAAATGTTTAAGTCTTTTACCCATTTTTAAATTAGTTTTTTTTGGTTTTTGTTTTTTTGTGTGTTTTTTTGTTTCTTTGTTTGTTTTGGCCATTAAGTTGTAAGAGTTTCTTATATACCTTGGAAATTAACCCCTTATGAGTTATATAGTTTACAAAGATTTTATTTCATTCTATAGATTATCTTTTCATTCTGTTGAATATTGCCTAATGGTGCAGAAGGTTTTTTTTGTTCATTTGTTTGTTTTTTAGTTTAGTTTAATATAGTCCTGTTAAAGGAGGTAGCTGGTTAGGTATGAGCAGGGCAGGTGAGGACTCCCACACACATACACCAGGAATGTCAGGCAGCCATCAGGTGATGGTCAAGCGCTATTAACTGCCTCTCTAGAATAATAAATGGTCACAGCTGGCAGCAGGGAAAGGCAGTGTCCAATAGAAAACACCTGAAACTGGTGACGAGCCGCATCCTAGTAAGATCTCAGGAGTGGAGAGAACTAACACCAGACGCTGTAAGTACGCCAATGTATAAAACCCCAAGTCAACAGGTCAAGTCATGCAGCTGGTCTTTCAAGTCGCCTGGTTGGCCTTCTTCCAAATGTACTTCCTTCCTGTCATTCCCGCTGTAAATATTTTTAATAAAGTTTCACTTCTGCTCTAAACTTGCCTTACGCCCCTCAGTCAAATTCTTTCTTCTGAGGAGGCAAGAATTGAGGTTGCTGCAGCCTCATATGGATAACTACCACTGCTAACAATCACTCTTGCCTATTGTTGCTCTTGTTGTCTGTGCTTTGTTGTTATATTCAGAAAATCATTGACAAGACCAATGTCAAGAAGCTTTTCCCCTGTTTTCTTCTGGTAGTTTTATAGTTTCAAGTTTTCCATTTAAGTCTTTATTCCATTGTGTGTTGATTTTTGCATATGGTATGAGAGATAAGGATTCAATTTTATTCGTTTTGCATCTAGTTATCCAGATTTTTGTACATTGGTTGCTAAAGAGACTATCCTTTCCCCATTGTAATTATTGTTGACTATCCTTTCCCCATTGTGATTACTATAATATTTGGTTAAAGATGAGATGATAAATGTCTAAGATTATTTTTGGGCTCTTTATTTTACTCCACTGGTCTATGTATCAGTCTTTGTGCTAGAACCATATTGTTGTAATTATTGTGGCTTTTTAATATATTTTTGAAATCAGGATGTGTGATGCCTCCAGATTGGTTTTTTTCTCAAGATCACTTTGGCTATTCTTGGTCTATTGTGGTTTCCTATGAATTTTAGAATTTTTTTTTCTATTTCTTTTTTTAATTACATTTTTTAAGTCATTGGAATTTGATGGGCATAGCATTGTCTCTGTGGATCACTTTGAGTAGTATGGATATTTCACCTATATTAATTCTTCCAGTCCATGAACACATATATCTATTTATTTGTGTATTCAATTTCTTCCATCGATGTTCTCTAGTTTTCATTGTACAAGTCTTTCACTTCCCTGGTTAAATTTATTTTTATTTTATTCTTGCGAATGCTCTTGTAAATGGCATTGTTTTCATAATTTCCTTTACAAATTATTTGTTGTTAGTGTATAGAAACACATCTGATTTTTATATATTGGTTGTGTATCCTGCAATTTTACTAAAGTCATGGATTAGTTTTAACAGTGCTTGGCAAACTCTTTAGAGTTTTCTATATATAAGATTATGTCACGTACAAACAGAAATAACTTTGCTTCTTCCTTTGTGATTTGGATTCCATTTTTTTTTTCTTGACTAATTTCTCTGGCAAGGACTTGCAGTATGTTGAATAGAACTGGTAAGACTGGGCAACTTTAGTTAGTAAGATTAGTCTTCCTCCTAATCAAACAGGAAATGATTTCAGTTTTTTACCATTGAGTATTACGTTAGCTATGGGCTTGCCATATGTGGCCCTTATTATGTTGAGGTACATTCCTTCTCTATTACGTTGAGCCATTTTATTATGAAAGTCTTGAATTTTGTTCAAATGCTTTTTCTGTGTCTATTAGAAATTACATTATCACATTTATGTTGAATTATCTTTGCATTCCGGGCATGGATCTCACTTAATTGTGGTGTATGATTCTTTTTTTTTTTTTTTTTTTTTTTGGATATGGAGTCTTGCTCTGTCAGCCAGGCTGGAGTGCAGTGGTGTGATCTCAGCTCACTGCAAGCCCCGCCTACCGGGTTCACACCATTCTTCTGCCTCAGCCTCCAGAGTAGCTGAGACTACAGGTGCCCGCCACCATGCCCAGCTAATTTTTTATATTTTTAGTAGAGACGAGGTTTCACCATGATAGCCAGGATAGTCTTGGTCTCCTGACCTCATGATCCGCCTGCCTCGGCCTCCCAAAGTTCTAGGATTATGGACGTGAGCCACCACAACCAGCCTATGATTTTTTTAATGTTCAATAGCATTTGATTTGCTAGTATTGAGGATTTTTGCATCTATGTTCATCAGGGATATTGGGTTGTAATTTTCTTGTAGTGTTCTTGTCTGGCTTTGGTGTCAGAGTAAAACTGGCCTCATAAAATGAGTATGGAAGTTTTCTTCCTCTTCAGTCATTTGGAAGAGTATGAGAAAGTATGGCATTAATTCTTCTGTAAATGTTTGGTAGAATTCACTTGGAAGCCATCTGGTTTTAGGCTTTTTATTGTTGTTGTTGAGAGGTTTTTGATTACTGATTCATCTCCTTACTCCTTATTCATCTGTTTGTATTTTCCATGTCTTCATATTTTTTATCTATAGCACTTATGTTTTGCTTTCTTAAAATTTCCATTTCCTTGCTTACTTATATTGCCCGTCTGTTTTCACATTCTGTCTACTTTATCCATTAGATCACTTTTATTATCCATAGTTGTCTTAATTTCAAGCCTGATAATTTCAGCATCCTCTGACAAGTCCGGTTCTGATACTTGCTCTCTCTGTCCTCAAACTAATGTTTTGCCTTTCAAAATGTCTTGTAATTTTTTCTTGATAATGAGACATGGTGTACTGATAAAAGGAAGTGCTGTAAATAAGCGTTTATTATTGTAGTGGTAAGGTCGGGGACAGGGAGTATTCTGTAGTCCTATGGTTATGTCTCAGTCTTTCAATGAGTATTCCCCTCTGAATTGTGAACTTAATGTGCATCTCAAATCCCTTTACCCCCCACACCCCACTTAAGTGATGCAGGATGGCTAGAGTGGGTTAAAGTTCTGGTTTTTGCTTCCTCCACATGGAAAACTACAGAAGGCTGCCTTTGTGTATTTCCTCTCACCCAGGTCAGTTAGGGGCTGATAAACCCCCAGTAGGTTAGCCTCTGGCTAAATGGTTCTCCTAAGGGCAGACCTTGTTAAGAAGAACAGAATGCTTTCGTATATTTCAAAATGGTTTCTTTTTCCCTTCCCCTGCCAGGAGTACAAAGGGATTCTTCTCCAATTCCCTTAGAAACCGAAGGGAGTTGATAGGGGAATCCAGTCTCATGACCCAGTCTCCAGATCAACAAATGTTACTCTGTTCCTGCATTTGCTAGTCCTTTTTGCATTTATATTGTTTCAGGTTTTTATTATAATTTTTTAAAGATGATATTTTGGTACCCAAGTAACTTCTTTCATTCTGGAGAAAAGTTCTTTTCCATTTTGGAAGTGTATTCCCCTATATATTTAAAAAAACAACATAGTTCATGTGTAGACTGGAACGTGGTCAGATTGAGGCCACGCCAGTGAAGTCAAATTTGTTGTCAGTGAGTGTCAATATAGCTCTTAATTTTTAAATATTTTTTCTTTTTAAAATGTTTCAGCTATAACTTACATAACATAGAACACAGACTTTTTATTAGTTTGAGTTTTGACAAATGTATGTCATGGATAACCACGCAAACAACCAAACTATAGAAAATTACCATTATTCCTCAAATTTCTCTTTATTCCTGTTCTCAGTCAAAATAGCTCCCCATTCCCCCACCTGTATAACAGCCCCTTCACACATACACACACACACACACACACCACCACCACCACCACCACCACCACCACCACATGCCAGGGCTTAAGCAATCCTCTGATCTTTACTCTGTCACTCTAGAGTAATTTGTCACTTGCAGAATTTAACTAAATGGAGTCATACAGCACATACTCACTTCGCCTGCCTTTGCTTGAGTGTTTTTGATGTTAATCCACATTGTGTGTTTTAGTTATTTATTCCTTTTTATTGCTGAGTAGAAATATACATTATATGGATATATCAACACTTATTCTATGTTTGGATTTTTTCCAGTTTGGAGTCGTCATTATAGAAATCAAGCTAGACATATTTTATATACACATAAAAACATAAAACTAAGAATATTTTGTACAGAACTTTCTGTGGATGTGTGTTTTTATTTTTGACGGGTAAACAAATAAAAGTGTAATTACTGTGTTATATACTAAGTATATATTTAACTTCATGAGAAACCAAAGAGTTCTTCAAGGTGACCTTTCTGTTTTGTAGTCTCAGTAGCAATGTGAGAGAATTCCAGTTGCTGCATATCTTAGCTAATCCTTAGTATTATCAAACTTAAACTTTAGCCATTCTAGTGGTATGTAACAGTACTTCATTGTAGCTGTAATTTTTTTTTTTTTTTTTTTTTTTTTTTTTTTTTTTTTTTGAGACGGAGTCTCGCTGTGTCTCCCAGGCTGGAGTGCAGTGGCGTGATCTCAGCTCACTGCAAGCTCCGCCTCCCGGGTTCACGCCATTCTCCCGCCTCAGCCTCCCAAGTAGCTGAGACTACAGGCGCCCGCCACCACGCCCGGCTAATTTTTTTGTATTTTTAGTAGAGACGGGGTTTCACCGTGTTAGCCAGGATAGTCTCGATCTCCTGACCTCGTGATCCACCCGCCTCGGCCTCCCAAAGTGCTGGGATTACAGGCTTGAGCCACCGCGCCCGGCCTGTAGCTGTAATTTTTATTACCCTAATTAATAACAATGATTTTATGTATTTGCCATTTGTACACTATTTTTTGTGAAGTGTCTGTTAAAGCCTTTGACTAGTATTAATTGGCTGGTTGTCTTTTCATTATTTGAGTAGTAAAACTTCTTTAGTTTGGATACAAATTCTTTGTCAGATATATATATTGCGAATATTTTCTTGCAACACAAATTGTACTTCTTCAAAATCTTCCAGATTGTGACTTTTCTTCTTTTTAATAATGTCTTTCAAAGATTAAATCTTGTTTAATGGGACTAGTTGGTTTATTCACTAACCTGAAATGCTATATGTGCTCAAATTATAAAGCTGTTCCTTATATGTTAATGGAAAGGCCTCGAAAATTTTTTTGATTTTAATATATAAACTTAAGGAATATAGTGAATTACTCAAGTGTGTACATGAAATATTTCATTAATATTGGTAATGCATGCATATTTCAAATAGCATATTATATAAAACAAAATGCTAATATAGAAGTACTGGACTTTGTCCAATTTCCAATGTCATGAAGCAATTATATTAAAACTCTTTAGAGGTACCTAGTGCCTAAAACATATGAAAGACTTTATTAAAGTGTATATATACATTGACTCCCTCTTTTTAGCAGGTTAACTTAGAGGAGTAAAAATCTCACCTTACATTTGAGCATATAAAGTGAGAAATAAGGATTTTTAAGGAATTTAACTTGCCCTACATTGCTCTTGGAATCTGGATAGGCATAACATTGCAATTTCCATATAGAGTTTAACTAACAACTTGAACGATTGTTCTTTTTTTAAAAAAAAACTATTTGCTATCTTTGTAACAGATTACCCCCGAAGCTTAGTGACTTAAACAATAGTACTTTTATTTCACATAGCTTCTGTTGGTTAGGGTTTTGGAGAAGCTTTGTCTAGGGAGTCTTCTCTGAAGCAGAATCTCTTATGCCATAACAGACATATGTTGGCTGGGGATGCAATCATCTGAAGCCTTGACTGAGGCTGGAATACCCGCTTTCAAGATTGCTCATTCACGTGCCTGGTACTTTGAAGTTAACCATGGACTGGGGTCCTCAGTTCTTCTCATAGGGTTGCCTGACTGTCCTCATGGAATGCTGGCTTCCCTCAAAGAGAGTGGTCTGAGAGAGAAAACATGGCAGAAGCCACATTGCCTCACAATCTACCCATAGAAGTCACACAATCACATTGGCTGCCTGCTGTTGGTTTCAGTGGTTATCAAAAGGAAAGGAAATAGATCCCTGCCAGGTGGACTTACATCAGTGTCAGTTTGTAATGAGAGCATGTGGGATGGAGTGTCTGTTGTTCAATTATCTTTTTAAATGTAATCGGCCATAGTTCTAAATTTTAGATTTGACCAACAGTGAGGATCTACCATGTGTTAGACCTCTGCTTTGCTCTTTTGTTTAGGCTAACTTGATCTTCAGCATGACCTTGTGAGCTAGATATTATTTTCATTTTATGCAGAGGAAATAGGCGTTAAGAACAACTAATTTTTCTGAAGTCTTCATATAAGCAGTATGGCGTACAGAGCATGATTTTTTATGTTAATCATGGGTTCAAATTCTGATTCCATTGCTTATTGACTATGTATGTAAAAGAGGCTATATATAAAATAAGTAATTACCTGCAAAAAAACCCAGAACTTTCACAAAAAATACATATTTCATAACAAAATGACCAATTTTTATATGTGTTTCATGGTTTGCAAGTGTCACTTACCTCATTCACAGCTGTAAGACTGTCTTACAGATTAAAAAAACAGGTTAACTCATAAGTATGTATAGGAAGAGGCACAGTCTGAAGTATAACCCAGGTATTTTGACTTTTAGGGCAGTACATATTTTTTATTGTTTACATCTTATTGCTAATTCAGATCAATCTTTTCCTGTTAAGCAAATTTGAATTTATAGCGATTCTCACAATAGTACACAGTTGGCCATTTAAAATTGATGCATGAACACAGGAAATGGGAAAAACTTTCTAAAAAATTGTTTTTCATTACTCAAAATTTTGAAGAAAATTAGTCTTTTGAGTCAAATTAAAACATCTCTAAAACTGCAGAGACCTGAAAAAGTTCTGTTTCCCCTAAAACATGACTAATCATGCACTAATCATTAGTCCCATAGTAATTGTATTAATTATATTACGTGAACAATAGGAGATAATTTTAAAGTTTAGTGGGCAAAACTTTCCCAGCAATTCACATGTACCATTTATTTCATCAGATAAAAGCAAAAGGGGATATAAACTTGAGGCTGTTTAGATGGCACATATCTCTGTTCACTACATTTCTAAGCAGCTTTTATTTTCCCTAATGTTTCTGACATGTCTCTTAATTTTGTATGGCTTATGTCATCCAGAAAGAGATTTGTGATTTTATTCTGTGGCTATCGTAAGTGCTTAGAGCTTCTAGTATTAATATTTGGTTTGAATTTGAAGGATGCAGCAAAGAAAAGAATTTTTAACTTTCTCTTGTACTATTTTAGAACTTCAAAAGCATTAAGAAAATGTAGTGCAGATGAGATACATTAAGACAATCATCTCCTATTAAGATCCAAAGCTCTTCCTAAGATATAAAAAGGTATGTGCATAACTAAAAGCAGAACTGGCTTTGAAATAACAGAGGCAACACTTGTCCCTATATCCTTCCAGCTACACCCTTTGGAAGCGCTGGAAAGTAGAAATCTTGTTTGCTCGTGGAAACCCGGATCTATACCTTGAGTTTCATATTTTCTCCTACGGTCATGCCTTGAGGACTCAGAACACCTGCACTGAGCTACTTATCTGTTAAATTCACCTCTGCTCATGTATAAAACGAATTCACCGTGTTCAGATAACAGGATAACTCCAACTTGAAAACGTTATTCCAAAATGGTCATATGAGAAGCAGGCAGAATAAAAGCTTTGGAACTGTATAGACCTTTGTTTTAAGGTCTTTCTACTTCTTACCAGCAGGTTGTTAAATATTTCTGAATATCAGTTTCCTCTTCTGTGAAATGAGATTGTTGTGTTTTCTTTGGTTTTGTTATTGTTTGTTTTGTTTTGTTTTTTGAGATGGAGTTTCACTCATTACCCAGGCTGGAGTGCAATGGCACGATTTTTGGCTCACTGCAACCTCCGTCTCCAACGTTCAACTGAATCTCCTGCCTCAGCCTCCCAAGCAGCTGGGATTACAGACATGTGCCACCACGCCCAGCTAATTTTTGTATTTTTTTTTTTTTTTTTTTTTTTTTGAGACGGAGTCTCACGCTGTTGCCCAGGCTGGAGTGCAGTGGCGCGATCTCGGCTCACTGCAAGCTCCGCCTCCCGGGTTCCCGCCATTCTCCTGCCTTAGCCTCCTGAGTAGCTGGGACTACAGGCGCCCGCCACCGCGCCCGGCTAATTTTTTGTATTTTTAGTAGAGACGGGGTTTCACTGTGGTCTCGATCTCCTGCCCTTGTGATCCGCCCGCCTCGGCCTCCCAAAGTGCTGGGATTACAGGCGTGAGCCACTGCGCCCGAACAGGGGTTGTTGTGTTATAGGAGATGCTGCATATAAAGTGTGCACATGGTGCCTGGTATAGTCCTGGGACCTTTATAATTGGAGGTATTATTATTAGAATTTCAGAAACTTGAGGTAGACTCGTGGGTGAGAGATTTTTGGTGCTCCTACAAAACACTTAAAGGCCAGTCTATTAATGCTATTCATGAGACCACTTTTGCTCACCAAAGATGGTTTCATCTGTAATACGTTGAGTAAATTGAATACTTTATACCAGAAAATTGAATGCTGATCATGTGCTGAGCATAATGTTCTATACAATAACAGTCCTTGCCTTTATAAAGGACTTCATTTAGTGCACTTCTCAAATTGCACTGAAAAATATATTGGGTAAATTTCTCCTGACAATCCTAGGAGCTAGGCAGAGCAGATATTATCCCCATTTCAAAGATGATGAGTGAATATGCAGAGCCCTGGCAGGAAACACACAGTACATTCAATTTAGGTAATTTGAGGACAGTTTAATAAGCACCCAATTTACAATGGTGTGGTCGCAAGGACAGGAATCCACAAAACATAGTGCAGTAGCCAAGTGCTGTTACTCAGGTGTCGGTCAAGGCAATCTGTACTCTCTGACCTGAAGGAGCAAGGAGTGAACCCAGAGAGAAAGGGCTGTCTGACAGCACTTGTGACTTTAGTCTGGGAATGCAGCTAGTCCGTATACATCCATTGGGGATGAAGTCAGGGAAAGAAAGGCCTGACTTCAGTTATCTCCCTTTGACCTATGACAATTGCTTTCACAAACCAGACTGAATTGGTAGCCAGGGATCTAGGAAACCCATTGATGCAGCCCGCAATAATCAGCCAACTAAATTACAGAGCAAGATGGTGAAGGACAAAACAATGCCAGGCACGATGGCTCGTGCTTGTAATCCCAGCACTTTAGGAAGCTGAGGTGGGAGCCCAGGAGTTTGAGACCAGCCTGGACAACATAGCGAGTCCTCATTTCTGCAAACAATAGCTGGGTGTGGTAGGATGTGCCTGTAGTTCTAGCTACTCAGGAGGCTGAGATGAGAGGATCACTTGAACCCATGTGGTTGAGGGTGCAGTGAACTGTGGTTACATCACTGCCCTCCAGCCTGGGTGGCAGAGAAAGACCCTGTCTCAAAACAAAAACACAAAGAAACAAAAAAACGTGAAAGGGCAAATGGAAGTCATACACAACACTGTGTTTTAACACAGTTAGATACATTTGCTTATACAAATTCAGGAGTGAGGACTAGATCTCAAGGGCTTTGAGTTAGAGTAGTTCTTTTTTATTTTTTACATATACTGTGTTATCTCTTTTATCTTAATAAGCATTTCCCTCCAATGTTTGATCCTTCTGTATAGTCTTTATTCATTTCTGCCTTGCACTAGTCTGTCACCATACAAATCTGTCTACTCCAAGTACATTCGGTCTCTTGGTTCATTAGTAACAAAAATCTTTCTTTTGAATCATTGCATCATTTTGCTTCTTACAAGTTATGCAATAGATACTAGTTAAATTCTTTGATCCATTCATTTAACAATTACATAGTGTCCACTCTATACTAGGTACAGGGATAAGTAAAGGCAAACCTGGCCTCTGCTCTCGTGGCATTGTGAGATGGGCTTTCATCATATGATCCCACTTATGCATGTATAACTACAAGCTGAGATAATTGCCCTGAAAGAAGGAACATTTGTATGATTTTGGGCTGGGATTTAAAAAACTGCTTCTGTGAGGAAATGAGGCTTCACCTGAGGTCTGAAGGGTGAACAGAAGTTAACAAACCAAAGAGAGGAGTAGAGTTGAGAACTTTATGGGCAGTAGAAACAACACATGCCAAGTCCCTGTGGCCATTGGGAGCATGACGGGTCCAACAAATAAAGCTAATCTGGGAGGGGCTTGGAGAAAGGGAAGGACCTCCGAGGTGGGAGGTGGGCCCAAGGAGAAGCCCAGAATGATTAGACAGTGTCCTGAGGATCTGTGCAGAATTTTGGTATTTTTTACAAAAGCAATGGGAAACAATTGAAGGATTTAAACCAGAGAATAACATAACTAATTTTTATTGCAACAAATCTCACTGATGTTGCAGTGTGAAGGATGAGTTGGGAGGGGCCAGAGGAGAATCAAAGAGATGAGTCAGAAGTCCGTTAAAGAAATTGAGGCAGAGCGTCTTACAGGATGGAATATTAGAATGTACTTAACCATTCTTTTATTGCTTGCGTTTCTCCTCTATTTTAAACAATGATACAAAAAACATATTTCCATGTGCAAGCTAGTTTGTGCAGGTGAGTGTGAACTTCTCCAGAATAGACACTCTCATTTTCTTCAGGAAACTATGTCTCTTCATTCCAAGGATTGTTCAGGAACTATTGGGAAGAGAGGGACTACGTTTGATGGGAATGTTAATAAATACCAGCTTTAGGTTGCAGATGCGAGCAACTGCCTCCCCACACAGAGAGCTTGCTTGAGAATAACTCTAACAAAGAGGAAAGCATTGCCAAGTTATGGTGATGGACCAATTTCTAATAAGTTTTTGGGGTTCATAGATTTAGAGATGCTGGAGGCAAGTACTGTTTCTGGAATTACATGGTCTAATAGATTCTCCATTTTTCTTTAAGCCAATTTGAGTTTGATTTCTTTCATTTGCAACTAAAAATGCCCTAATAATTCTACATTAAAAATCAAGTAAGTGACAGCCAGGCACAGTGGCTCATGCCTGTAATCCCAGCACTTTGGGAGGCTGAGGCAGGTGGAACGCCAGAGGTCAGAAGTTCAAGACCAGCCTGGCCAACATGACGAAACCGTGTCTCTACTGAAAATACAAAAATTAGCCTGGCATGGTGGCACATGGCTGTCATCCCAGCTACTCAGGAGGCTGAGGCAGGAGAATTGCTTGAGCCCAGGAGGTGGAGTTTGCAGTGAGCCAAGATTGTGCCATTGCACTCCAGGCTGGGTGACAGAGTGAGACTCTCTCAAAAAAATAAATAAAGTAAGTGAGATCTGTCATTACATTCCTATGAAAATAATGTTTATTAAATTCCAAAATATTGTTTAGCCCCAAACAATATCAGTTATATTCTTGGAGCCATAGGTACTTGAATGGAAAGAAAATATGCTCATGGACATGGAGAATTGTTAAAATGCATAATAGGCTATGCCGAGAATTAACAAAAGGACAACTGTTCTCTTAACAATATTTGGGACATTTCTCGTTCCTTAATAAGCGTGTCTACCAACAGAAATCATTCAATTATTCAGATGTGAAGAAGTGTAAAAGGTACTTGAATATTATTACAGAGAACGTGGGGGATGTATTGAAGAAGTGATGAAAGCTTACAAGAGGTGCCCTGAGTGTTCCAGATTGGATGGCTCAGCAGGTAGGGTGATTTAGAGCTTCTTGATTGTGCTTCTCTAAGCAGAGTGTCAACTAAACAAGTGATCTTAATATGTACCAACTATATGAATGGATCTTGTATTCATTTTAATGATCTGAAAGCAAGTCCCCAGGAGAAATTCCTATCCAGTCTCATTCCCCCAAAATAGCTAGTTGTTTCCTGGTAAGTTGGTTTGTTTTTATCATATAGGGACCCTTAAATCATATAACGTACTGGGTTTCTTTTTTTTTTAAATGGCTTTCAGAATCCATTTAGTATCAACAGTGACACCAAACTATTAGGATTTGAATATGTTTAACTCTTTTATGGATTTGGGGTTTTTTCCTCCATTCTTACTACTTTTTTGTCAAATATAGTATATATATGATTTTTGTCAATTATCTCAATTTATACTACCTATACTATTCATACCAATCATGTATTTTATTTTTAATTTTAAGTTACATTAATTATTTCTCTAAAAAAGTAATCTGAAGAATCCCTAAAAGTGACTTGAGGAAGTAGTTTTAAAGGTAAAGGTTTTATTTATTTGATAAATAATAGGAAAGCATAAAGAGTAGAAAAAAGATAAAGTTATTAGAAGGGCTAATTTTAAATCCCCATAAAAGAAATATAGTGCTAAGTGCTCATTTGTTGCTTTCTAACAAAACTATTGAAGTTTTATAAGAAAAGGTTATCTGAATAGCTGTTCCCAGTGAATTATTTGTTTACTTTCTTACTAAAATACACATAAAAACATGGTATGGGAGGAACATGCACAATACTAAAACGTAAGACTGATAAATGCTTTACTCCTGATGTTTCTCATAGTAATTTTCTACCCACAGACACCTCCCCAACCCCTTTGTTATTAATGACAGTCATTCCTTCTAGATTCTGTCATCAGGACAGGATGACAGAATGATCCTGATGGAAGAATATAGGAGGAATGAATGTCGTTGTTAAAAAAGACTTCCTCCTTGACCGAACTTTAGTCAGGCTCCTCTGAACCCTCTTCCCAAGTAAACCTCAAACTTGGTCTTCTGTATCCATGGTGCGTGGAGCCCAGTTTTAGCAACAATGTTCCCAACCTTCATATTTGATCATGTTTCTCTTCCCCCACTCTTATTATCTAACTCCTCAATCTGCCTTTAGTTGGTCAAGCTAGTTTTGCAAGAATCCTCTTTATGCTTGATGTTTCCCTTTTGTGATTTTCTGTCTACTAACCCCCTCACTCCACTGTGGGCTGTAAATCCTCAGCCGTTTTTGCTATATTCAGGGTTCAGTTCAGTTGTATACTGAAGTGTCTCTCCCCTACTGCAGTAGTTGAAATAAAATCTAACATTTTTTTCTTTTTTCTTCCTTCCTTCCTTCCTTTTCTTTCTCTCTCTCTCTCTTTTTTTTTTTTTTTTTAAAGAAAGCATCTCACTCTGTCACTCAGGCTGGAGTGCATTGGTATGATCACAGCTCACTGCAGTCTCGAGCTCCTGGACTGATCCTCCCACCTCAGCCTATGAAATAGCTGGGACTACCGCTATGCACCACCACACCCAGCTAATTTTGTGTGTGTGTGTGTGTGTGCGTGTGTGTGTGTGTGTGTGTGTAAAGATGGAGTTTCACCATGTTGCCTAAGGTGGTCTTGAACTCCTGGGCTCGAGTGATCTGCCTGCCTCAGCCTCCCAAAGTGCTAGGATTACAAGAGTAGTGAAACTACCTTTGAGAATTATGACTGAGACAGTGAAAGAGATCTAACTTAACCGAATCCATCTTGCTTCTGACCTTTAAGCTGTCCTTCTTCCTCCCTGAATGTAGGCTGAACTAACTTCGGGAGGAACTTAGTTTATAATTTAAAACAAAGACGATAACAACCGTTTCCCAAAACAAAGCTTATTCTTGCCTGGGGAGTAGACTGCCTTTGTAGGACTAACAAACTAGCCACAAGATGAGAAATCATGGTTTAGGAGTCATGCAGCTGGAGGCTACAAGATTCTGACCCTCCCTAAGCTGCTCCAAGATTAGTGTTTAAGATATTTTGCAGACCCTGAACTTAATGGATCAGCTGGTACCACCCAGACTGATACACTGGCTCACCCGATCTTGTGGCTGCCACCCAGGAACTGACTCAGCCGAAGAGGACAGCTTCAATTCCTATGACTTCAAATCCTCCCTAACCAATCAGTACTCCTGGCTCACTGGCTTCCGCCAGCCCACCAGGCTGTCCTCAAAAACTCTGACCCCTGAGTGCTGGCGGAAACTGATTTAAGTCATACCAAAACTCTGGTCTCCCACACAACCAGTTCCGTATGAATTATTCCTTCTCTATTGCGACTCCCCTGTCTATTGTCCAGTGCCAGTTTTTTAAATTATATTCATAAGCAATTAATTGACACAAAGCTAAAGTACTCCAGCTGCAGTATATGACACACTGCATCTTTGCTTCATGAAATAGACTACCTGAAAAGTAAGATGAGCCTTCATACTATTAAAGACAAGATTCTTCATGACATTTGTTGAAGGAGACTATTCAAGGAGACTGTCATGATAGGTGTAGGGACTACTGCAATGCGCTTCTGCAGTAGGGGGTAGAGAATGGACTACAACTTCAATACAAGGAAAAGTGGGAATTTATAGCCAAGGAGTGGGTCAGGGGAGGTGTCAGTAGATGGAAAATAAGTAAGAGGAAATACCAGGTGTAAGGTTAAAGCGACCTAACAGGATTCTTGCTGTAGGCAGGTCAGGGTAATCAGACATTACCTGGGGATGGTGGAAGATGAGGAACTTGATCAGATAGGGAGAGTGGGGAATTATGGCTAAAATGACTTAGCAAGATTCTTGCTTAAAGTTAGACAAATGCAGAGATGAACACGGAAGCCCCAAACCAGAGCCCATTTTAGAAGAGTGTTCAGCAGAGGCTGGCTAGAATTTGGTCAAGGAGAGAATCTTTGTCAGTATCTCCCAAGTATCAGTTCTGTAACTCAGAAATGTAGCATTTCTTATATGTATAGAAAAAATAAATAAATATCTTCCTACCCTCTTAAAATGATGACCAGTGAGGCAAGTGGATACTATTTCTTCTCTACCTCATCTTTCCATTTGTTGGTTTTCTTCATCCTGGGAGAAAGGTCAAAGTCCCGGCCAACTCCTGGAAGGGAAGTAAGAGCAGAGTGCTGTTGCAGTGCAATCTAGGAACTTCGGATGCAGCAGAAGGACAAGCTGGGAAACTTACTTTTCCTGTGCTATGTCAGTGTAGGTACCGGATAACTAGGCAATGGAGGGAAAAAGGCAGATTAATGGAGAAAACTCTTATTAGAAACAGCAACAAGAAAAATGACAGGAAGCTATGAAGATAGCCCTGCAGTTCTGAAAGTCCTCTCCAAATACATGGGTAGAAAGCAGGAAGAAGTAAGGAAAATTCAGTGACCCTGTGTCTGCATGGGATCTCCTGAGATCAGGGATGACTAAGAATGACAGCCAAGTGTAGGCTATTCAATAGTTTGAGAATAAGGAGAAAACTATCATCTCTTCTGGCCTCTAGGAAAAACTCTAAAACTGATCTATCCCAGGATCTATTTTTTAAAAAAACTCTAAGAATAATCTACTGATTAAATAAAGACATGGCCTCTTTAAAGGAGAGGCAAAAGTTCATGTGGAGAGAAAAAATGGAGATGAAAGTGAACAAATAGGATGAGTAGGTAACAAAAAAAAAAAGGAGGTAAAGTTAATGTAGATTTAAAATAAAAACACAATATTAAAATGGAAATTCACACACCCAGTGAAGAATGGAAAAGCTTTTGAAGAATAATCAAATGTTGACATGGAGAGTAACTTCAATACTGTTTCCCAAATGCAGAAGAAAAAAATAGAATAAGATAATGAGATAAGATGACAATATAGGATGTTCATATGCATAATAAGTATACCTAAATCTAATTAAAGACAAATTATAAAGAAAAATATCAAGAATAGCTATTCAGGAAAACCAGATTTCCAAAAATTCCAGAAACAACTGCTATCATATTTCAGTAATGCAACCTCAAAATCCAGAAGTCAGTCGAGCAAGATCTAAGGAGTTTTGAAGGGAAAACGTTATAACTCAATTAATTTATATGCATGTTAGTACTTTAGCTGTCAGAAAACTGAAGACAAAAATTAAAAATAAATGAAAGCACATGAATGAGGAAGATGTGACATTAATGGAGATTAAAGACGCAAGTTTAAATTACTTCATTATAAAACTAAAAATGAATGTTAAAAAGTTTCCTAGGAAGGAATTTTAAATGTCATCAAATATTTCTAAATGGAAACACTCAAAACCTAAAGCTTTGGTGGCTGTGAAGCAATGAAAAAAGCAATAAAAATGTACTGAATTCATGTTTAAAATAGATTCAACACAAAGATTCTGTCACTTTTGACACTCTTTATACTAACATGTTTCAGAATTAAAGGCTAATGATTACCTTTGAAAAGCATGAATGTAGTTATGTCTTTTTTATTTTTTTTTAACTTATTTTTGTTACTGAGGGAACGTTACCCCCACCTCTCTGTAGGAAATAAGTGTACATGATGGAAAATGTCAAAAAACGATTACAAACAAATGAGACAGTAAGGGATATCATGCGAGAACCCATAAAAACAGACTCCCTCATCATATTTATATATCACAATGTATCATCAAAAAAACATAAAGGATGTAAAGTTACATTGTTCAACGTGGTAGATTCTGGCTACGTGTGGGTATTTACATTACAGTTCATTTAAATGAAAAGTTCGGTTCAACAATCACACTAGCAATATTTTAAGTAATCAATAGCCAGGCGTAATTAGTGGCTACTCTGTCACACAGCACAGATATAAAGCATTTCTGTCATGGCAGAAAATTGAACTACATGGTAGTATCTTTTTTTTTTTTTTTTTGAGATGGAGTCTCGCTCTGTCACCCAGGCTAGAGCACAGTGGCACGATCTCAGCTCACTACAACGTCTGCCTCCTGAGTTCAAGCAATTCTCATGCCTCAGCCTCTGGAGTGGCTGAGATTATAGATGTGTGCCACTGTGCCCGGCTATTTTTTGTTTTTTTTAGTAGAGATGAGGTTTCATCACATTGGCAAGGTTGGTCTCAAACTCCCAGCCTCAGGCGATCCACCTGCCACGGCCTCCCAAAGTGCTGGGATTACAGACATGAGCCTCCACGCCCAGCTTGAAGTATAAATTTACACTGATAAAAGGTAAAATGCATATATCAGAATCACCTTTGGAGCTTTTACCCTTTCACAGATGTCCCTCTCAACTCCCTAGTCTTTCAAATGTTCTACTCTTAAGAAAATAGTAGAGCAGATGTAAAAAGTGTATGATGTAGAAGATTATTATATTAATAGTATTTCTAATATTGAGGTGTTAGAAACAGTGTTTTAGCCAATAATATTGCAGGATTGGCTGAATAAATAATGTGTCTAACATGTAGATTATTAGACAAGTATTAAAATTTGGATTTGGATTTTTTCATTGGAATAAGGTATTTATGCATTGTAAACAAAAAGAGTAGTGCTAAAATATGTATGGGACACAGCTTTCCATACAGTTATACATTTTGGTCAAAAACACTCTATATATGATCGTAATCCCATAAGACCATAGTGGAGCTGAAAAATTTCTGTCACTTGGTGACGTAGCCATTGTAACATCATAGTGCCATTACTTTATTTTTTTAAATAAATTTAGCATAGACTAATTGTAGAGTGTTTATAAAATGTATAGTCGTGTCTAGTAATGTCCCAGGCCTTCACATTTACTTACCACAGTCAAGAATGAGGTCTATAAATTTAGAAAGGAGAGCTTTATTTTTCATAAAGTGTTGCAGCCTGCAGATAGTCATTCTGACAAGCTGGGAAGTGGAGCTTCTGGTCAGAAGCCGAAAACAGGTATTTCCAGAGTGGGAAGAATAGGAGAGGGATTTGTGCTGAAGGAAGTGGCCAAATACACATATTGAATAAGCTATAGGAGGAATCGTGAATATTCAGGAAAGAAGGAACGTGTGCATGTTCAATTAAGCTTCATGCCTTTTCTTCGGTCTCATGTTCGAACAATGGCAGTGTTAGCATGACTCAAGGGTGGAGTTTTTTGACCCTCTGATGTCAGCAGGTGAAGCAGAGGACACGGAAACTCTCATTGCACATCCTCCGTAGAGTGGTCAGAACCATCCCGCCATGGCTGGTGGTCTCTTATCAGGAAGGAATGCTGGTCAGATCCTGCCTCAAGATAGCAAAAGGGAGGGGCAGCTTCACGCCATTGGTTAAAATCATTGGTGGAGGACTTTCAAAAGGGCTGGTTTCTCTTTAGTCCTTAGGGAAAAAAGCCTAATGGAGGTTATTGAGGGAGGGAGTATAATGAGGCATCTGACCTCCCATCCCATTATGGACAGGAACTCAGCCTCCAGGTTTTCTCTGGCGTTCCCCTGGCCACAAGGAGTCCTTTCAGTCAGCTGGGGGCTTAGAAATTAGTTTTTATTTTTCATCACTCACTCACTGACTTATGCAGAGCAACTTCCAGTTCTGCAGTTTCCATTCAAGCTAAGTGCCCCATGTAGGTGTGCCATTTTTTTAATCTCTTACACCATATTTTTTTTACTGTACCTTTTTTTATGTTTAGATACACAAATGCCTACCATTGTGTTATGATTGCCTACAGTATTCAGTGTAGTCATGCGGTACAGCTTTGTAGCCTGGGAGCAGTAGGCTAGGCTATACCACATAGCCAAGTGTGTAGTAGGCTATGTCGTCTAGGTTTGCGTAAGTTCACTCTGTGATCTTAGCACAACAACAAAATTGCCTAACAATGCATTTCTCAGAATGTATTCCTGTCACTGAGTGGCATGTGACTGTATGTATATCTTTATACACATGTATAAAAAAAATAAGTGTGAGGCCGGGTGCGGTGGCTCACGCCTGTAATCCCTGCACTTTGGGAGGCCAAGGTGGACGGATCACGAGTTCAGGAGGTTGAGACCATCCTGGCTAATATGGTGAAACCCCCTCTCTACTAAAACTACAAAAAATGAGCTGGGCATGGTGGCGGGCGCCTGTAGTCCCAGCTACTCAGGAGGCTGAGACAGGAGAATGGCGGGAACCCGGGAGGCGGAGCTTGCAGTGAGCCAAGATTGTGCCACTGCACTCCAGCCTGGGCAACAGAGTGAGACTCCGTGTCAAAAAAAGTGTGAGAAGCTTTACTCCTAACATTATTTGTTCCTGGATACATTTTAAAGTATGTGTGTGTTTATCTGTTTATCACTTTTCTCTTTTAGAAGAATCGGGTTTTACTTGTATAACAAGCTTTAAAGAGTATTGATAATGATTTAGAAGACTGCCGCTTTATACATATTTGGTGCAAACATTTTTTGGTAAACTGAGTTTTCAGGGCTCTCTTTCCCACTCAAGGTGCTGTTTAAAAGTATACAGTTGGCTGGGCACAGTGGCTCACACCTGTAATCCCAGCACTTGTGGAGGCCGAGGAGGGCAGATCACAAGGTCAGGAGTTCAAGCCCAGACTGACCAACATGGTGAAACCACATCTCTACTAAAAATACAAAAATTAGCCCCGCCTGTAATCCCAGCTACTCAGGAGGCTGAGGCAGGAGAATCGCTTGAACCCAGGTGGCGGAGGTTGCAGTGAGCCAAGATTGCACCATTGCATTCCAGTCTGGGTGAGAGAGCGAGACTCTGTCTCAAAAATAAAGAATAAAAATAATAAAAGTATACAGTTAACACAGGCTTTTGGAGAAAGCCTCAGTAACACAGAAGTTCTATTAATCAGAGATCTGAATTGAATGTAAACAGAAACAGAGGTTGGCTTACTGTTTTCAGCAGAAAAGAAACTTGTTAAAAGGGGAGTTCATAGAACCTCCAGAGGACTTAAGAAGTCGGCTTAGAACCTCCACAGGCAGAAACAATGCCTGAAACATTCCACTGCTGAGTTCTGGAGTGAGCAGCTTGCCTAGCAGATGTTTCTGGAAGTGAACTTGACCCCATAACTAGCACCATGGTCAGTCCTGCCTGAGAACTGCAGCTGCCGGAGAGGAGACTTCACAAACCTTTTTCCTGAACATCACTAGCTTTGGGTTCAAAATCGAATACATGATGCTGGGTCATGAGCCTGCATCCTAGCTACAGAGGGAAGCTAGAGGATCAAGTATGTGGTTGTGATATCATGATATAATAAGATATAAGACACATATGTATGTCTTATTTCTTATATCACAGTATAATGTTACATATATATATATATATTTGGTGTTTCTTTTAGTTTCCTGGCATACACCCCCTAAAACCCTT
The DNA here is from genome assembly GCF_043159975.1 of Macaca nemestrina. Classification (NCBI taxonomy): domain Eukaryota; kingdom Metazoa; phylum Chordata; class Mammalia; order Primates; family Cercopithecidae; genus Macaca; species Macaca nemestrina. Next base: position 139,180,688 of record NC_092132.1, on the reverse strand, counting down.
GGAATCCCTTTAGTAATAAGCGTGTTTCTGTATGCTAATGAGATGATTGTGGCTGGGGCCTCGTGGGTAGCTGAGGATGGGGACTGAGCACCAGGGAAATCAACCATGCAATTAGAGAGTTGGAACTTGCAGCCCACTGACCTTCTGAGAGGAGAGAGGGACTGAAGGTTGAGTTGATCACCAATGGCCAATGATTTAACCAACCGAGTCGACATAATGAAGCCTCCATAAAAAGCCAAAAGGATAGGGTTGGAGACCCTGCAGGTTGGTTAACACTTGGAGGTGCTGGGACAGTGGCACAGCGGGAGAGTGCGTAGAAGTTCCACACCCCTTTCCCCATACCTTGCCAGATGCATCTCTTCCATCTGGTTGTTCCTTAGTTGTATCCTCTTAGAATAAATGAGTAATAGTAATTGAACCTGAAGAAGGGGTAGCAGGAACCTGTAGGTCAAAAGCAGAAGTGACAACCTGGGCTTGCAGTTGGTGGGAGCAATATTGTGGGACTGAGTTCTTCACCTGTGGGGTCTGATGCTGTCTCCAGAAAGATAATGTCTGAGTTGAGTTAAATTGTAGGATGGTGTCTAAGAAATGTAGAAAATTGCTTTGTGTGGGGGAGAAAATTCCTCATACATTTTGGTGACCAGAAGTATTGTGAGAGTATAGAAAAGGAAAAATAGTTTTTTTCCTATACAGTAGCATTTTCAGTTTGTATAATGTGAGGCCTTTCCACATAAAAGGCAGCCAAAAGAGTGATGATGTCTCACAAGAGTAATTAAAGTAAAACATGAAAGCATTCAGCACCATCCCCATTGCCTGGCTCCCTCCAACTCCTTCATGTGACTCTAGTAACTGAACTTAATGGTAATAGTGTTTTACATGACACTAACCACGAAGTTATTGAGTGTTTGTTATGTGTGAGAAAAACATTTTAAAGTGCTTTAACTGTAATTTCACATTTAATTTCTACAAACAACCATATTCTGAAGTTATGAAAAATTTTCACTGAGTTCTCACTTCCTCCTCCTTTCTAAACCTGTTTAATGTGTTGAGTTCTAGGTATAAATGCTGAATTTCTCAAGGTCAAACACAAAATTTGGATGAATTTGTAAATAGTGAAAGATCAAATGAGGGCGAAGAACAATTGATTACTCATGCTTTTAATTAAATTCATATGGAAATTACCTTTTTTCTTCCAGAATAAAAATTTATCAGTTGTAGATGATATCTACTTAAATTCTTCTCTCGGACTTTGAGAGAAGGTAAAATATACTGGTACTGTAGAGCCCTAATTAGGGAAAATGAGCCAAGCTAGTGGGAGTAGGGGAAAGCAGAAAGAGAAAGCAGATAAGCTATAAGTTTGCCTTTCTTCGTGGTCCAGGACACATAGCTCTCCTGTACAAATAATCTTTGCTTTGTGTATCATAATCTTCCTGTCCCCAGCTATCACCAGACCCTGAGCTGATAAAAAAAATTCAAGTCGGCTCACTGCAGCCTTGGCTTTATCAGTACTGTTCGTAGCACTCTGCAGCCCAAGAACCGTCCTGTGAAATCTCCAGGAAGCTTTTGTTCGCTTACAGTCAGCTCCTCTTCTGCTGGTCTTCCCATTGCCTTCTTGCAATGTCATTTCATACATTCTTTAATAAATCTGCCTTTCTTTACCTACAATTGTCTTGGTGAGTTCTTTTATCCCTGCACCACTAGGCCAGATAGTCACCACTCCCCTGTGACATATAAGCTTTGTGACACCACTCTACTTTTCATAGAAGAGGACTATAGTACCCTGAGGAACCACGTAACTAGAAACAGTATCTAGGATTGAATGCAATATATAGATAGGTTGGAGATTTGGGTATCTAGACATGAGTAACTAGTTTCATCCATGGTGCTTTTTGTAAAGGCCAACACACGGCTTATACATGTGATTGCTCGAAAACTGTCAGCGGGGAATGTTTCTGAAGAATGTCTGTATGACTTCACATTAGTGTGGTAATGATTATTGCTTGTCATAATTATTTCACATTTTAACAATGCCCTCAAGCCATGAAAGCAATAAACTCTTCTTCCTAAATTATTAAAAAATAAGATGAATAAGTATATATACTTATTCAATGTTCATTTACTGTAAATGGCATTGCCTGCTTGCTTTTATGGCACCACTGAAAAAGCAAGTAGCTCCTAGCCCCTTTTTTTGTCAGGATCTTTAAATAAACAATGGTGATTTCTCTGTCAGGCTTTTGACTCCTGTAAACTTGTGCAAATTGACTTAATGCAACTGCTGTGAAGCATTTAGCAAATCACTTTCTTCTCCCATCCAGCTGCAGTTTCATTAATTATGACTACCTCATTTTCAACAAATGCATAAATGCATGAATTTGCTGACTAGCCAAGACATAGACAAACAAAACTTAAATATGGAATATTTTACTTACATTAATCACTTGGGACTTAATATAATTACACAGAGAATTATTCTTGTTACAGTAGGTAGCTAGTCAGACATGAGCAGGACAGGAGAGGGCTCCTCCTACCCTCAACCAGGAATGTCAGGTGACCACCACGTGGTGTCATGTGGTTAACTGTCTCTCTAAAATAATAATTGGTTGCAGCCAGCACCAGGGAAAGGCAGTCTCTTTCTAGATAGAAACAGCTGAAACTGGTGAACAGCAGCTTCGCCATAAGATCTCAGGAGCTGGGCAAGTGGGCTCAAGCATGTACACTAAGAGGCAAAATGGCAGAGTTTAACTGGTATATTACCTCCTGGGGACATTTGACTGGTAAGGGAGGAATGCCTCAAGTGAGCATGTGTATACCTCCAGTAAATGCACTATGCATGCTCCCCTCCCAAGTGCTGGCAGGCCACTGCACATGTGGACAGCCCACCCCAAGGGAAGAATCAGGGGAGAAGGGACACAAGACCCCAGAAGCATGCCAACATGTGAAATATCACGTCAAAAGTCCAACCACACACTTGATCTCTCAAGTTGCCCACTTGGCCCTCTTCCAAATGTACTTTACTGCATTTTATTCCCAATCTAAAGCTTTTAATGAACTTTCACTCCTACTCTAAAACCTGCCCTGGTCTCTCCTTCAGCCTTATGTCCCTCAGTTGAATTATTTCCTCTGAGGAGGCAAGCATTGAGGTTGCTGCAGATGCATATGGATTTGCTGCCACCAACATTCTCAGGAGTAGAGTGACTATTTGTTACTGATGTTGGCCAATAGGTTATGCACAGATTTGATTTAACTAAAGGAGTCTATTTTGCTTTGCCAGGGTTTCTGTCAAGTGTCAAAGTTCCAACTAGTTTCCATCTCGCTATTTGTTTCAACTCTGTCTTCCATCGGGAACAGAAGTTTCTCTGGCTAGCTGCTGCTCATTTTTTATTTCATGGGTCCTCTTGACTTGTGAAATCCATCAAACATTACTGACTCAGATGGAGCCCTTACTATGTAGGTATTACATAACTGAAATCATTTTGATCAGGAGCTAGTAAACTGGCCTGCACAAGTCTTAGAGCAAAGTTGGTAAAGTTAGTTTGGAAGCTTATATAGTAAACTTGCTGGGATCTGATTTAATCAATGATTTACATAAACATGTCCTTTTCCTTGTATGCATATTTTATTGTGAATATTAACTTTTGAGGCATAATTTCCAAGTTCCTGTAAAGTATATCAGTTTAAAATTTTACAATGCATATCTAGCAGATATTACAGGCTCTCTCCTCCAAAATGAATTCTAGAGGAATTGGAGGCAAAAGACCAAGAAAACGATGGGGAACCTTAGGGCCATGGGAAGTTGGAGGGTAAGATGTTTTGAGATCTTTGGGGAAGTTGATGACTTTGACCTGGGCTAGGAGCCAGCCTCAAAGGGCAGGAGAGTAGCAAAGGCAGTATTTGTTAAAGCTTGCTTATCCCTACCATTGCGTTGAGTAGACATTTGGGTATGGAGATCCTAGAAAAATAAACACGTGCCAACTGACCTCTGGCATTTGCCCTCCTATTCCTCCTCCCACAAAGTCCCAGGACTGGTGGATCATAATCTAAGAAGCTTCTGATGTGGCTGTTTTGGGAGGCAAGAGAAAAGCCCTAACATGTAGTCGGTTTTATAGATTGAGGAGCTATGGTTGGTTTTCTGGTACTCCATCATGTATATGTATGTATGTGTGTGTGTGTGTATTTATGTATATGTACACATACATATGTATACATGTATATATGTGTACATACCTATAGACATGTATGTATACATATACACGTATACATACACATGTATAGGCACACAAATATATGTGTATGTGTATATGTACACATATACTTTTTTTTTTTAACTATTTGCAATGTAAAAACCATTTTTAGCCTCTGGCTATAAAAAATAGGTTTCCAGCCAATGAAACCACCTTTGCAAAAATTATATCAGTGAGAAAATTGTGTCAGTGTAGGAGATCTGATCTAGCCAAACCCCCATCTTGCTTTTGGCCTTCAAGCTGCCCTTAATTATTCCTGGTCTTAGGCCAAGCTAACTTTGGGAGATATTTACAGTTTAAATGATAAAATCCCTTCCCAAAAACTCAGCCACTTTTGGAAAGTTAATGAGAGACCACTAGGCTAGGAGGATAGAGGAGCCTGAATTCTGCTAAAGTGCAGCTTCCCCAGTTACTCCTGCAGATAACATCCACTACTGTAGAAGCTAACACTGGCCTTTTGAAAGACCTTTTCAGGTTTTTTGCATGTCTGATGACCAGTGACTATACCAGGACCTACCAACCACTCCTGACAATATGACTAGTCATTCATATGGATAAAGACAAAATCAGATTCCAATCCCACTGCATTAAAAATAATCAATTTTGGATGGATTAGAATAAAACAAACCAAAACAGAGAAGGAGAAGAAGAGGAGAAAAAAAACTAAATGACAACCTTAAAACTCTTTAAAAAACATTTTGTTGTATACAGTTTATATCTTGTAATAGAGAACTATTTCTTAAATACTGAAAGCATTGACTTGAATTAAAAAGATTATAATAAGAAGAACATTCACTAAAGGGCACCTTTATGAAAATAAAGACAATTCCAAGTGTAGAGGAGATATTCATGATATAGAAAACCAGCAAATGAACTGAATAAATTATAAAGACAAACAAAAACAAATAAAAAAAGTAGACTTTTCTGAAGAGAAAAACATATGGACAACAATGAGGTGATTGGTATAATACAAATCAAGACCATTGTTATGGGAAGTCAGGGACCCTGAACGGAGGGACTTGCTGGAGCCATGGCAGAGGAACATAAATTGTGAAGATTTCATCTTAATATGGACATTTATCGGGTCCCAAATAATACTTTTATAATTTCCTATGTCTGCCTTTACTTTAATCTCTTAATCCTGTTATCTTCGTAAGCTGAGGAGGTATGTCACCTCAGGACAACTGTGATAATTGTGTTAACTGTACAAATTGTTTGTAAAACATATGTGTTTGGACAATGTGAAATCAGTGCACCTTGAAAAAGAACAGAATAACAGTAATTTTTATGGAACAAGGGAATACAACCATAAAGTCTGACTGCCTGTGGGGTCGGGCAAAAATAGCCATATTTTTCTTCTTGCAGAGAGCCTGCAGAAAGCCTATAAATGGACGTGCAAGTAGGAGAGATACTGCTAAATTCTTTTCCTAGCAAGGAATATTAATATTAATACCCTGGGGAAGGAATGCATTCCTGGGAGGAGGTCTATAAATGGCCGCTTTGGGAATGTCTGTCTTGTGCAGTTGAGATAAGGACTGAGATACACCCTGGTCTCCTACAGAACCTTCAGGCTTACTAGGGAGGGGAAAACTCCACCCTAGTAAATTCGTGGTCAGACCGGTTCTCTGCTCTCGAACCCTGTTTTCTGTTATTTAAGATGTTTATCAAGACAATACGTGCACCGCTGAACATAGACCTTTATCAGTGGTTCTGCTTTTGCCCTTTGCCCTGTGATCTTTGTTGGACCCTTATCAGTGATTCTGCTTTTGCCTTTTTCCTGTTCCCTCAGAAGCATGTGATCTTTGTTAGACCCTTATTAGTGGTTCTGCTTTTTGCCCTTTGAAGCATGTGATCTTTGTACCTACTCCCTGTTCTTACACCTCCTCCCCTTTTGAAACCCTTAATAAAAACTTGCTGGTCTGAGACTCAGGTGGGCATCATGGTCCTACTGATATGTGATGTCACCCCTGGCGGCCCAGCTGTAAAATTCCTCTCTTTGTACTGTTTCTCTTTATTTCTAAGCCGCCCGACACTGACGGAAAATAGAAAGAACCTATGTTGAAATATTGGGTGGGTTCCCCCAATATACCATGATCCAAAACTATTTTATAACACTTTCATAGTCAAAAATTAAAAAGTCATAATCATACCAGATTTTGGAAATAGTATGGATTCACATTTATATGCCGTATGAACTGGCAATTATGCAACCAAGAGAACTTTTTTGTACATTCGCTACAACACAAATGTATTACAATGTTCATAGCAGTGTTTTTCATAATAGCAAAAACCTGGTAACAATTCCAAAGCCTATCCATAGGAAAATAAATACATAAACAGCATTGTATTCACAAAATAAAATAATTTACAGTACTCCAATGATGAATGAATCTTTACAATATTGAATATTTTTAAAGTTTCAGATAATCACATACAACATAGTACACTTTGTATAAAGTTAAAAAGCCCTAATATTTCAAAACATACTCTTTAGGAACACATCTAGATGCATTAACGTTATATAAACAGGAAAGCAATGGAAGAGGGAATGAAGGAATTTAGGATGATGGTTATGTCTAGTGAGAGGAAGGAAGGTGATGGGATGTGTTAAAGTCATATAGAAAAATGTAGGTTAAAAGTCAAGGCCCTCACTTCTGTTTATAACATGCTTACATATGCTTCTTTTTTTTCTTTTTGAGACAAGGTCTTGCTCTGTGCCCCATGTTGAGGTACAGTAGCATACTCACAGCTCAGTGCACCCTCGACCTCCCAGGCTCAAACAATCCTCCCACCTCAGTCTCTCAAATAGCTAGGACTACAGGAGCAGGCCACCACACTTGGATAATTATTGTACTTTTTGTAGAGATGAGGTTTCACCATGTTGCCCATGCTGTTCTCAAACTCCTGAGCTCAAGTGATCCACCCACCTCGGCCTTCCAAAGTGCTGGCCTTACAGGTGGAAGCCACTGATCCCAGCCAGTGCTTATTTCATTATTATAAAAAACGAGTTAAATAAAAGCAGGCCAATGATGAGTGCATTGTGTACCAATAAGGACTGAGATTATAGATTCACCTTGTATATAGATCAAGGTGAATCTATAATTGAATTCTTCCGCCTGAGGTCTAATTTTAAAAGTTCTAGTGCATACTGCTTCTCCCAACTTTTCAGGATAAATGAACTAATTTTTCATAGAGTTCTGAATGATAAGTAACTGGGGACAAAAACCCAATCTTCACTAGGGAAGAGTCATCAGTTTATCTTTGCAAGGACAAAAGGTCAAGTCCTTCTAAGTTATATTGAAAAAGCTGTCTTAGATTTTAGCTTTACAGGTGACAAAGTATTAATACGTAAGCTCCTCTACTTTTGAAAGGCCATTCTGAATCCACTAGTTCCATAAGACCAAGAAGACTGAAAGGGGTTTAAGTGAAGCTTTTCACCAAATAGACCAGGTTCATTTTTATTAAAGACCTGTTGAGATAGTTAACCCCCTTTTAGGATATCCCCAAATGTTCTAGATTTGATAATTCTTTAGCAGTTATAGTATTTACACTCCTAGCCTTATGAGTCAAGTGTATGCCTTGATTTTATTAAATCCCTGCGAATATGACAAAAGTGACATGACAAAGTTTTGTCACTATGATAGTTACCGGACTCAGCATTAAACTATCACCAAATTTCTCACTGAATTAATATTAGTTTATATCTATTAATGGTGTTGACTTTCTAGTTCGAGAAGATTTTCTATTCTAAAGTGACAATAGAAATCTAAATGCTTTCATTGCTATTAATAACTGTCAGTATTGCTTAACTGGGATTTGAAGAAACTCTTCTTTTATTGACATTAATTTCTTTACACTTTAACTAATAAAGCAAAAATTAGAAAAATAAAGCAAGAATACTACTGTATTTGATAATTTAATTTTTTATTTTTCTGTAGGTTATTAGGGTACAGGTGATGTTTGGTTACATGAGTACATTCTTTAGTGGTGATTTGTGAGGTTTTGGTGCAGCATCGCCTGAGCAGTATACTCTGCACCCTATCTGTAGTCTTGCTTTTACTCCCCACCCTCCCACCCTTCCCTCCAAGTTTCCAAAGTCTATTGTATCATTCTTATGCCTTTGTGTCCTCATAGTTAGCTTCCACATATCAGTGAGAAAATACGATGTTTGATTTTCCATTCCTAATTTACCTCACTTAGAATAATAGTCTCCATTCTCATCCAGGTTACTGTGAATGCCATTAATTCCTTCCCTTTTATGGCTGAGTAGTAGTCCATTGTGTGTGTGTATATGTATGTGTATATATATATCACAATCACAGTTTCTTTATTCACTCATTGATTGATGGGCATTTGGGTTGGTTCCACAGTTTTGCAGTTGCTAATTGTGCTACTACAAACATGCATGTGCAAGTATCTTTTTCATATAATAACTTATTTTCCTCTGAGTAGGTACCCAGTAGTGGGATTTCTGGATCAAATGGTAGTTCTGCTTTTAGCTCTTTAAGGAATCTCCACACTGTTTTCCATAGTGGCTGTACTAGTTTACATTCCCAGCAGGAGTGTAGAAGCTGTTCCCTGGTCACTGCATCCATGCCAACATCTACTGTTTTTTGATATTTTGATTATGGCCATTCTTGTGGAGGAAGGTGGTATCACATTGTGGTTTTGATTTGCAGTTCCCTGATCATTAGTGATGTGGAGCATTTTTTCATATGTTTGTCATTTGTTTATCTTCTTTTGAGAATTATCTATTCATGTCATTAGCCCACTTTTTGATGGGATTGCTTGGTTTTTTTAATCTCTGATTTAAGTTTGCGGTAGATTCTGGATATCATCCTTTGTTATATGTATAGATTGTGAAGATTTTCTCCCACTCTGTGGGTTGTCTGTTAACTCTGCTGACTGTTCCTTTTGCCGTGCAAAACTCTTTACTTTAATTATGTCCCAGCTATTTTCTCTGTTTTTGTTGCATTTGCTTTTGGGTTCTTGGTCATGAAATCCTTGCCTAAGCCAATGTCTAGAAGGGTTTTTCCAATATTATTTTCTAGAATTTTTATAGCTTCAGGTCTTAGATTTAAGTCCTTAATCCACCTTGAGTTGATTTTTGTGTAAGATGAGAGACTAGAAACCAGTTTTTTTCTCCTATATGTGGTTAGCCAATTATCTAGCATCATTTAATGAAAAGGGTATCCTTTCCTCCACTCTGTTGTTGTTTGCTTTGTCAAAGATCAGTTGGCTGTAAGTTTTTGGGTATCTGAGTTCTCTATTCTGTTCCATTGGTCTATGTGCCTATTTTTATACCAGCATCACCCTGTTGTGGTGACTATGGCCTTATAGTTTGAAATCAGGTAGTGTGATGCCTACAGATTTATTCTTTTTGCTTAGTTTTGCTTTGACTGTGCAAGATCTTTTTTAGTTCCATATGAATTTTAGAATTGTTTTTTCTAATTCTGTGAAGAATGATGGTGGTATTTTGATGGGGATTGCATTGTTTGTATAGATTGCCTTTGGCAGTAGGTCATTTTCAGACTACTGATTCTACTCATCTGTGAGCATGGGATATGTTTCCATTCGTGTCGCCTATGATTTCTTTCAGCATTGTTTGCTAGTTTTTCTTGTAGAGATCTTGCCTCCTTGGTTAGGTATATGCCTAAGTGTTTTGTTTGTTTGTTTGTTTTTGCAGCTATTGCAAAAAGGTTGAGTTCTTGACTTGATTCTCTGGTCACTGTTGTTGTATAGGAGATCTAATTTGTGTACATTAATTTTGTATCCATAAACTTTACTGAATTCTTTGATCAGGTCTAGGAGCTTTCTGGAGGAGTCTTTCAGTTTTTGAGGTGAATGATCATATCGTCAGCAAACAGCGAGAGTTTGACTTCCTCTTAACCAATTTGGATGCCCTTTATTTCCTTCTCTTGTCTGATTGCTCTGGCTGGGACTTCCAGTACTATGTTAAAGAGGAGTAGTGAGAGTGGGCATCCTTGTCTTGTTCTAGTTCTCAGAGGGAATGCTTTCAACGTTTCCCCACTCAGTATTATATTAGCTGTGGGTTTGTCGTAGATGGCTTTTATTACCTTGAGTTATGTTCCTTGTATGCTGATTTTGCTAAGAGTTTTAATCATAAAGGGATGCTGGATTTTGTCAAATAGATGCTGGATTTTCTGCATCTATTGAGATGCTTATGTGATTTTCGTTTTTAATTCTGTTTATGTGATGTATCACATTTATTGAGTTGTGTATGTTAAACCATCCCTGCATCTCTGGTATGAAACCCACTTGATCATGGTGGATTATCTTTTTGATACGTTGTTGGATCCGGTTAGCTTGTACTTTGTTAAAGATTTTAGCATCTGTATTCATCAGGGATATTGGTCTGTAGTTTTCTTTTTTGGTTAGGTCCTTTCCTGGTTTAGGTTATGTCCTTTTCCTGGTTAGGGTGATGCTGCCTTCATAGGATCATTTAAGGAGTGTTCCCTCTTTATCTTGTGGAATAGTGTCAATAGGATTGGTACCAATTCTTCTTTTAATGTCTGGCAGAATTCTGCTGTGAATCCTTCTGGTCCTAGACTTTATTTTGTTGGTAATTTTTAAATTAATGTTTCAATCTCACTGCTTGTTAATAGTCTTTTTAGGGTATCTAATTCTTCCTGATTTAAGCTAGGAGGGTTGTCTTTTTCTAGGATTTTATCTATCTCTTTTACGTTTTCAAGTTTTGTGCATAAAGGTGTTCATAATAGCATTGAATGATCTTTTTGTATTTCTGTGGTGTTTTAATATCTCCTGTTTTGTTTCTTACTTAGGTTATTTGAATTTTCTCACTTCTCTTCTTGGTTAACCTTGCTAATTGTCTATCAATTTTATTTATCTTTTCAAAGACCCAGCTTTTTGTTTCAATTATCTTTTGTATTTTTTGTTTTAATTTCATTTAGTTCTGCTGTGATCTTGGTTATTTTCTTTCTTCTGCTGGGTTTGGATTTGGTTTATTCTTGTTTCTCTAGTTCCTTGAGGTGTGACCTTAAATAGTCAGTTTGTGCTGTTTCAGTCTTTTTGATGTAGGCATTTAGGGCTATGAACTTACCTCTTAGCATCGCCTTTGCTGTATCCCAGAGGTTTTGGTAGGTTGCGTCACTATTACTCAGTTTGAAAAATTTTTTAATTTCCATCTTGATTTTGTTTTGACCCAATGCTCATTCAGGTGCAGTTTATTTAATTTCTATGTATTTGCATGATTTTGAAGGTTTCCTTTGGAGCTGATTTCCAGTTTTAATCCTCTGTGGTCTGAGACAGTGCTGGGTATAATTGCAATTTTCTCAGATTTATTGAGGCTTGTTTTGTGGCTTATCATATGGTCTATCTTAGGAAAGCGCCATGTGCTATTGAATAGAATGTGTATTCCGTGGTTGTTGGATGGAATGTTCTGTGTGTATCTGTTAAGTCCATGTATTCCAAGGTATAGTTTAAATCCATTGTTTCTCTGTTGTCTTTCTGTCTTGATGACCTGTCTAGTGCTGTCAGTGGAGTATTGAAGTCCCCACTGTGAGGGATAATTGGAAGGACAGCCCAGAAAGGAATGAGGCTAATAGACCCAAGTTCAGGCAAGCTGATTGATTGTCAGTCCTGCTGGGCTATCTCTTGACAAAAGCAGAGGAGGCATTCCCACTTACAGGCTATAGCAAGGTTTCATAGGGTGTAGAATTGGGTCAGGGTGAAGGAAAAAGAAAACAGTGGACGGGGTGCTTTGTGCCAGGTGTCTGACATCCTGGAGATGTTTTTCTTTCCAGTTCTGTTGTGTAAGGTACACATCTTAACCACATCCTGAGACAGATGGCCTCTAGTCAAACAGTTACAGGTAGGTTTGGGGTAGAGGGTTTTACTTTTTGGCCTTTGGTGCTTAGTCCATGGGAGGGGGAAACAGTCCAGTTGGGTGGACCCTAACACCCACTATTATTGTGTTGCTGTCTGTTTCATTTCTTAGATCTATTAGTAATTGTTTTATAAATTTGGGAGCTCCAGTATTAGGCACATACATGTTTAGGATTGTGATATTTTCCTGTTGGACACATCCTTTTACCATTATATAATGCCCTTATTTGTCTTTCTTAACTGGTGTGGCTTTAAAGTTTGTCTTGTCTGACACAAGAATAGCTACCCCTGCTTGCTTTTGGTGTCCATTTGCAAGAAATGCCTTTTACCACCCCTTTAAGTTTATGTGAGTTCTTACGTGTGTTAAGTGAGCGTCTTAAAGGCAACAGATAGTTGTTGGTCATTCTTATCCATTCTATGCTTCTGTATCTTTTAAGTGGAGCATTTAGGCCATTTACATTCAATGCTGGTACTGAGCTATGAGCTACCATTCCATTCATTATGCTATTTGTTGCCTATATACCTTGGGTTTTTTTTTTTTTTTTTTTGTGCTTTTTAAACTGTGTTTTTGTTTTATAGGTCCTGTGAGATTTGTGCTTTTAAGAGGTTCTCTTTTAATGTGTTTCTAGGATTTGTTTCAAGATTTAGCAGTTCCTGTAGTGGTGGCTTGGTAGTGGTAAATTCTTTCAGCATTTGTTTGTCTGCAAAAGACTGTATCTTTCCTTCATATATGATGCTTAGTTTCACTGGATACACAATTCTTGGGTGATAACGGTTTTGTTTGAGGAGGCTGAAGATAGGGCCCCAATCTCTTCTAGCTTTTAGGTTTTCTGCTGAGAAATCTGCCCCTAATCTGACAGATTTTCCTTTATAGGTTAGGTGATGCTTTTGTCTCACAGCTCATAAGATTCTTTGCTTCATCTTAACTTTAGATAACATGATAACAATGTGCCTAGGTAATGATCTTTGTGTAATCAATTTCTCCGGTGTTCTTTGTGCTTCTTCTATTTAGATGTCTAGGTCTCTAGCAATGCTGGGGAAATTTCCTCCGTTATTCCCCCAAAAATGTTTTCCAAAGTTTCAGATTTCTCTTCTTCCTCAGGAATGCTGATTATGCTTAGGTATGGTCATTTAACATAATCCCAGACTTCTTGGAGGCTTTGTTCATATTTTCTTCTTCTTTTTTTTTTTCTTTTGTGTTTTTCGGACTGGGTTAATTCGAAGACCTTGTCTTCAAGCTCTGAATTTCTTTCCTCTATTTTTTCAATTGTATTACTGAGCCTTTCCAGAACATTTTGCATTTCTATAAGTGTGTCCAGTGTTTCCTGAAGTTTTTATTGTTTTTCCCTTATGCTCTCTATTTCCTTGAATATTTCTCCGTTCACTTCTTGTATCATTTTTTGGATTTCCTTCCATTGGGCTTCACCTTTCTCTGGTGCCTCTCTGATTAGCTTAATAACCAACCTCCTGAATTCTTTTTTAGGTAAATCAGGGATTCCTTCTTGGTTTGGATCCATTGCTGGTGAGCTGGTGTGATTTTTGGGAGGCGTTAAAGAGCCTTGTTTTATCGTATCACCAGGGTTGGTTTTCTGGTTCCTTCTCATTTGGGTAAGCTCTGTCAGAGGGAAGGTCTAGGGCTGAAGGCTGTCGTTCAGGTTCTTTAGTCCCCCGGGGTGTTCCCTTGATGTGGTACTCTCCCCCCTTTTCCTATAGATGTGGCTTCCTGAGAGCAAAGGTGTAGAAAGCAAAGCTGTAGAAAGCTCTTCCCACCTGGCCACCCAGCAAGTCTGCCAGGCTCCAGGCTGATCCTGGGAGTTGTCTGCACAGAGTCCTGTGATGTGAACTGTCTATGGGTCTGTCAGCCGTGGATCCCAGCACCCGTTCCGGTGGAGGTGGCAGGGGGGCGAAATGGACTCTGTGAGGGTTCTTAACTTTGGTGGTTTAATGCTCTATTTTTGTGCTGGTTGGCCCCCTGCTGGGAGGTGGCACTTTCCAGAGAGCGTCAACTGTGGTAGTATGGAGAAGAACCGGCAGTAGGCAGGGTCCTAGAACTCCCAAGAGTATATGCCCTTTGTCTTCAGCTACCAGGGTGGATAGGGAAGGACCATCAGATGGAGGCAGGGCTAGATGTATCTGAGCTTAGACTCTCCTTGGGCAGTCTTGCTGCAGCTGCTGTGGAGGATGGGGGTGAGGTTTCCTGGTCAATGGACTTGTGTACCTAGGAGGATTATGGCTGCCTCTGCTGAGTCATCCAGGTTGTCAGGGAAGTGGGGGAAATCCAGCAGTCACAGGCCTCACCCAGCTCTCACGCCATCCAAAGGGCCGGTCTCATTCCCAGCATGTACCCACTAATAGCACTGAGTCTGTTTCCAGGCCATGGGTGAGCAGGGTTGAGAACTTTCCCCAAGCTACCCGCCTCCCAGCTTCAAAAGAAAAGGGCTTTAGTTATTCCGATGCCCTCCTGCAAGTTTTCGCCAGGAGGCTTCTCAGCTGGTTCAACTTGTTACCAAGTTCAGCTAGATACTCCTTCGCCCTGTGGCATTTCCCCCTGTTGCTGGCTGCCCTGCCGAAGGATCCCTGTGATGCCAGGCCGGAATGGCCTGCTTGGGGACCCAGTGAGTTCCCAGAGCCTTTCCTGCTGCTTCCTCTACTCCTGTATTTCACTTGGCTGTCTAAATTGATTGAGCTCCAAGTAAGGTCAGAATCTTCTCTCGCAAACTAGACCTTCAGTTTCCCCAGTGGGGGGATGTGTTGAGGGGCCGAGGATGTCTCTTTTCCATTTCTGCAGTTTGTGCACTCATAGCTTTTGGGGTGTCTCTTGGGTCTTGCAGGAGCAGTCCACTTCCTGCAGAGGATCTGTGGGTCCTCTCGGGATTCCTGATTTATTCCTGCAGTCGCTCTGGTGCTAAAATTCATGATGCAAGCCTCGGCATGCTGCTTGGTCCGGTCCAAGTCAGAGCTGCAATCTATTTCTGCCTCCCATCCGCCATGTTCTGAAGAAACTGTTTCTTCATAACCAGTGAATGCGGCTGGGCGTGGTGGCTGATGCCTGTAAATCCCAGATCTTAGGGAAGCATAGGCGGGAGGATAGCTTGAGCCCAGGAGTTCCAGACCTGCCTGAGCAATAAAGCGAGACATCGTTCTCCACAAAAAGGGAGGAAAAAAAGACAAAAAAACAAAAACAAAAACAAAAAAACAATGAATGCGGACATTGAAGGTATATCAAATTAAAAGATAGCAAGCATAAAACATTTGTATATATAATCAAATTAAAACATTAATGTACACTTTTATTTTAAAATTTACTAAACTGAATATAAAAAGACTATGAAACTATAGTATGGATATGTGATGATTATAGCAAAGTTGTGAAGATGAAATGTAAGTCCGTCTGGTGATGGAACAAGCATCAACTCTTTACTTACAATTGTTTTCTTTCTTTACTTTCTTTTGAGCCAGTCATAAGACCCCTGAATTCTGTGAAATATCAATCATTCTTTAATGGACAAAAAGTGTTTAGCAGCCAGGAGAGAAGCATTTAATGGCTTGTAGGTTACTAAGAGAACCTGGTCCAAGCTTTATCATAATAACTTTAGTATGTACCATATGCCAAACCTACTTCTGAGCACTTTGCATGTCATAAACTATGTAATCATCACCATTCTATGTGGTAGAGAATTTTGACAAATTATTTGACAAATGACTTTTATCTAGAATATATAAATAACTATTACAACTCAATCATAAAAAGACAGATAACTATAAAAATTGGGCTAAGTATCTGAATAGACATTTCTCCGAAGAATATATGCAAGAGGTCGACTGCTATTTTCATTGTATAGATAGGTAAACTGAGGTTCATAGACTAAAGAAATTTCCCATGGTAGCAGAGTCAGGTTTTGAAGCTATGCAAACTAGATCATAGCCTCTACACAATGACTGCCTGTTATTATCATCTCCCTATGATATTAAATTCATTTTCCACATTTGGGAAGATATTCCTGCCTTAACAAAGTGCACTGTTTTGCATAGAAGCTAACTCTATGTTTAAACCAAGATGGTAGATCTTGTACAGACATGGCAAAAAGTTGGTTTGCAGGCATTTAATTCTTAAAAGTTAGTCTATTACACTCTTGTGTGGTGGTACTGATACCTATTTTCCAGGCTGACAATTTACCTTTGCATCTGTACAAAGCTGTTGAAGCTCTTGCTTCAGAAATACCTTCCAACCATGAGCCGAAAGGATGCTGTTCTCTTATTAATAATTCTGAACACTAACTCCCTGGGCCAGAGAAGCCAAGGGAAAGAGAATTTACTTTTTTGTAGCAAGTGTAGAACAAGTTCAAAACCAATTTTTCTGGTGTAAAGGGTTAGTAAAGGGAGAAAATAAAAAGAATGTCTTTGGGCGATGGCTTCAATTCTTTCTTTTGTTTTCTTCTCTTTATTTTGTCTTTCTCCTCCTCCTCATCTTCCTCCCCCTTTTCCCCTTCCTCTGCCTTCTTTTTTTCTTCTTTCACCTCTATATGTCTGTCTCTTTCTCTGTTTTTCTGGTATACAGACATTTAGAAGACTCCTGTTTTGATCCATAAAAACATAAGTTTGCAACTGAGTAATTACAGAATAAAATTTTCCATCAGGAGACTGATTTACTACAAATTACTTAGCGTGAATTTTAAATAACTTTATACATATTGGGAAGAATAAAAATATATGCTGTTATTTTAGCTAGCCTAAATTAGAGGAGTCCTTCATCACTATGAATCACATCATAAATCAAAATCAGAGGAACTTTCTCTAGTGGCATAAAATAGTCTCAATATAAACATTGGAAAATTATTATGTTCTGGTCAAAATTATTTTTAAAAGATAGTATTTATTATGGGTACCATAATTGGACTTGATAAACTCACCTGATTGTGCAGTTTATGCTATTCTCATTTTATGTGCTCTTAATGAGGAAGCATCTGGCAAATGAATGCCTGAGTGGCAGGAAGGTGGTAGAATGGAATAATAGCTCTTCATATTGTTTAATGGGCTGTACTGAAACAACTTTTTCAGATCATGAAGGTTTTTGATTATTACCAAATAATTAGTGCTGCAAAGCACCATTAAGTTATCTTTTTCATTCACCTGCATTAAAGAGAATATAAAGGGAAAACCCACCTAGCTTGGCTTATCTTCTGTTATCAGTTCATAGCTTCTCTACAACCAGGACGATTACACTACTATAGCCAAGCGATTTATACTCATTTCTGAGTACCCCAGAATATGCTGTGACATCACAGCTTTTCAAAACCTACATATGAAGTTGTTATTTCCTTCCCGTGGAGCTTTACTTGCCTATTTGATCATTAGTGTGCTTGCACATTTCTTTAGCAGCATTCCTTGACGATAATGTTACAGATGAAGAAACTTTTGGACTTCTTAGGAAAAACATTCCTAAAGTACCTGTAAGATGTTATTTAGTAAGAGTCTATGAAACTGTGCTCTAATAGCCTCAGACTTAATCAAGACATAGTGAGTCTAGTCAATTGGAGCATGGCAAATTGGCCAAAATGCTTTACTGGTTACCATGATAACTGATTCTTCCAGGTGAGAACCAGGGTCTATTTAACTAGAGTGTGTTTCAACAGAGCAGATAGCCAGTGACTAATGCCTGCCGGCTGGACGGTTCTGCTTATTGGGTTGTAGTCTTACTACTCCAAGAATGAAGCAAGCATGAATTCAAGCCCTGAACACTTGATAATTCAGGAAGAACCATATGGTTATACATATACAATAGCAATGTATGACTGGGTGCAACTCAACCCATTCATTCATGAATTCAACAAATATTTCTTGGATCCCTATTATGTGCCAAGCAATGTTGTGAATCTAGCCATAATAGCAGGAAACAGTGCAGAGAAAAACCTTTGCTTTCATGGTGCTTTCTATCTGGTGATCTGTTTGAAGCCTGAAACAAATATATGTGTTAAAGCTATTCAGCAATTAGATATGTTGTATCATGCTAATACAGCAATCTTTTCCTCTAATAAAGTTTAATTTACCTCTGTATATCAACTAGCTTTACTTTTTCAATTGGAGATATGGGACTTTGGTTTTTAACCAAAAGGTATAATACAGTTAAAACTTTTACTGTCTATAAAGCAAATTGAATTATCATTTAATTACAGCCAGTGTCTAATGCCTCAGAGACCATGCCTTCGTGAGGCACATGATGGCCCTTCTTTCCTGTCCAAAACATGGTCACGACTGATAACTTCTTGGAATCCTTGAAGACTTCTTTTTTTTTTTTTTTTTTTTTTTTTGAGACAGTTTCACTCTTGTTGCCCAGGCTGCAGTGCAATGGTATGATCTTGGCTGACTGCAACTTCCGCCTTCTGGGTTCAAGCAATTCTCCTGCCTCAGCCTCCCAAGTAGCTGGGATTACAGGCACCCACCACCATGCCCAGCTAACTTTTGTATTTTTAGTAGAGACGGAGTTTCACCGTATTGGCCAGGATGGTTTCGAACTCCTGACTTCGTGATCTGCCTGCCTCGGCCTCCCAAAGTGCTGGGATTATAGGCATGAGCCACTGTGCCTGGCCAAAGACTTGTGATACAAATATCTGCTTTATAGAGAATTTAAGAAATTTTCCAGTGCCAAGTGTATCATTATTTTCTATAATATTCTAAAAGCAAAAATGCCCAAGATGGGACACCATAGGATTACACTCTTAGTGTAAGGATAGAAATAAATGAAACTACTATGTGGAAAGAAACAGCAGGGAAAGTTACATATCTCAATCTTAGCACAAAGTAGGGAGAGGTTAAAAAAGATTTTGAACCACAAGCGGATTTATATTCTGAATTCACACCACCAATGTGGTCCAAAAACTCATGAAGAAATTTTCACTTAAAATGGTCTCAGTCTATACCAACAGTGATCAAAAGACATTATTGATTATAAACAATGCAAATTGACTTGAGATGTTAAAATGCTTTTTAAAAATACACCTTATATGTAAAAAAATGTGATCAAAGTTTTGCTCCATAAAACTGCATTTAGTGTTTCTGATACTGAATTATAAAAGGCTTAATTTTCAGATCTGGAAGTCAAGTTCCTGTAAAACTTTCATCTGCAAACACCTTTCATCAAAACATGCTTAAAATAACCCATAGGATTTTGGAATTAAAGATCAAACATAAAGGTATTTTATGAATTAGTTACTTCTCTGCAGTGCAACCCTGTCTTTTTCTCTTAAATGACTTAGATGCTGACTTGGCTGATTTTTCTCTGTAGTCTACTTTAGGTTCAAGGTGACCTCAAAGTCAACAGACACTTCCTCCTTTTCTGTCACAGTCAACTTAGTGGTCCCTCATTCATCGTGATATGCTCAGGAAATAAAATTGAAATTAATTTAATCCAGGTGTTTGAAACTCAAATTCAAATTTTAAAACTCAAATTCAATCCCATCGTAAAAACTCAAATTCAGCAGTTTTGTCTGAGGGAACTTGTGAATTTATAGACTCAGTATATCCTGCTTTTTCTTCCAGGGAACAATGCTTCATGTTGTAAGTAGTCAGATTGTCTTAGATTATTTTTACTGAAACAAACTGTAATGACATCAGTATTATTTTGAAACATGTATTTTAAAGGTTGTTTTTCTCCTAAAGGCAGCATCTTTTCTGCCAGGGCCTGACTGTAGCAGACGCATTTCTTTGGAAAAAATGTCAATACATCTAAGAATTCTACATCAAGAGGAAATCACTGGAAAATTACCTTGTGAATTTCTTTGGAACTGAGGCAGTTATTTTTTAATTGTTGCACAGAACCTGAATACTCAAAGCAATTACATGACTTTCTATACCTTAGAACCTAATGTAAGTTAATCTGGTATTTTGAAATTGTAAAAACCTAATTTTAAAGTCAAAGATGAGTGCCCAATGTAGGAAAAAAAAAATGCTTATATAAAATTAGAAATAGTTCTTAGCTTATTTTTAAAGTTATATTTAATAATGCATTTATAGTTAAGCTTGTAAGGATCTTAAAATGGTTTTTATCCTTAACATTTGAGTTAGGAGACATTCAGTCTTGTCTTAACTCATATACTAACTATCCGACTTAGAGAATGTCTCAAATAATCTTTTGCATTGTCTGAATCGTAGATGAAGGAAAAAGTTCTATGAGATATTCCTTCATTCCTGTTTTTGTTGTTGCCATTGTTTTGCTTTTAAAAATCAACTCATCCTAGTAGAATTCAGTTTTGTCGCTTTCTGATTTTCCTCCGTGTTGTGATGGAGAGTATGATTCTCTGTCGTTCCACTGTTAATTGGTCACTGAGAGGGCCATTGATAATTGAATATTGTTTCTTTCATCATTTTTTGTAGAAGATTTCTTGCCTTCAGCCTAAAGGAATTAGTTCCTGAGTATAATATTTAAATTCATGACTTTACCCTTCTTTTGATGTCATTTCACTGATGTTTGAGAAGCGATCTTATTACATACAGCTAAGGACAAATCGAGATTAAGTGTACAGTCTTGGCTTACAGTTTAAGAGCTTGGCCTATTTGGAAAGGATTCAGAAAGGAGGCATAAATGTTATTAAAAAGTAATAAAACCTACGGGAGAATGACTAAAACAACACTGTTGGGTTTTTTAAGGGTAGTCAACAAGTGTCATTCTACTTGGGGTTCATTATCTACAGTCATTCAATAGCATTAAGTAGGAAAGTTCTTTAGCCCAAAAAAAAGTGATTCTGAGCTTTTCTCTCTCTTCTTTGACAATAATCCTTCTACATCTTGAACTCACTAAGTCAAAAACTATATCTGAAAGCATGGTGTATGGGAATTTGAGTGAAAAAATTGTCAACAGAATTAATTGCAGTAAATTATACATACTGCGTTAGAGTATAATTCTGCTTTGGGCTAGGACACTTCTAATTTCTAAGCCTTGCAATTGTAGTTATTTGCACTAATTGATCTTATTCTGACCTCCCAGTTTCATTGGGAGATGACAATAATATTAGTACTGAAAGGGTAAAGCCTTTTCTCATTTGCACCTTGGGAAAACACTGATTTAGTTTCTGTTGGAACCTGCTGTCCATGTGGTAAACTCCACCAAAATCAGGAAGTGACTTTCTGGCTTTGAATGTATTCCTTCTTAAAGTCTTTGACCATCTAACGTTCTTGGATATGTAATCAGTCATCTTGAATTATGTTTGTTCTCTGTGTTTCTTTTTATCTCTCTGCTTTTTTTTTCAGGACACAATATCTTTTCTACATAGGCTTCTAACATCGAGTTTATTATCCACAATATCTTTCTATAATATTCTACTTAGAATTCAACAATATAACTCCGTTTCCCATAAAATAAGCACTTAACTTTATGTTATACAATTTAAAAAAAAAATAGTTAAAATCTAGATTTCTTGGCAAGATGGTAGTGTCAGCAAAGGAATGTACTACAAAATAGAAAGCAATATATAAATAGGTAAAATACTGATTAGTAATTAAAAACAGAAGGAGTATCATGTACATTTTAGAGCTCTAAAGTATTTTTGCTAAATGTGTTCTTGATGAGTCTCTGCTGAAAAGCAAAAATAAAGAGTATCATATAATTATCATCTTGAGAGAAACAGAATTTTGTTTGTCTGGTTGGTTGGTTTTGTTTTTTTCCTGAAGAAAACAGGACAGATGCCCCGGTGGAATCCTGCAGACAACTTCTTAATGTGAGAGGGAAAAAATTGTGTTTTCCTAAGAAATGGAAGCCCACTGGGTGTTGAAGGGCTAGTCAAGGGTGTTCATTTCACCACCCCCTTCCTTTTTGGACAAGAACACTGGGGCAGATGCATGAAGAGTGAACTGCTTCATGATCGAGAAGATCAACATAGCCATGACCCTCTCCCTAAGGGTTCCATCTCTGCTTATGCAGAGACTTGATTCTTGATCATGCGTCTGCTAGTTATTAGATGTCTGTTTTCCTCTTCACTCTGTCAAATTAGCATGAGCTCTACATTACTAGATATTCTTTCTTTTTTCTCCTTCAGTTTAGATCTGATGCCCCCTCTAATAAACATTTGGGGTTTTAGTAATAATCATCTTAGTTTTAACCCATTCAATTCTTGCCAGACTATAAAACATCTCTAGGCCAGTCTAGAGACTCTACAAAGGAATACAGAAGCAGAGAAAAATCACAACAGATATGAAAACATTCTTGATATTAGAAGTGATGCTTTCAGGATATCCAAGGGATTTCTGTCTCTTGAATATATAAATTAAGAAATATTTATCAAATATCTTCTATTTTAGAAATATATTAAAAGATTTTACATGAGACTCCAATAAAAAAGGAATAATCTGAGTTAAGAGTGCAGACAAATTTAAAAAAAACCCAGGTGCTGACTTAAAAATAATATAGGAGGGTAGATGAACAGAAGATTTGACCCTGAAGAGAATTAATTAATGAAGGTAAAGGCATGTCACACAAATTCTCTCAGAACACAGAGGGGAAAGTCAGAATAAAGACCAGAAGGCTTGTAATAAAATTCCCTAGAGATAATAAGCTTCTCAAGCAATAATGAAGCAATTGGAACCACCAAAGCATGATTTATGAAAGAATTAATTGATAAGCTAGATTTCATTGAAATTAAACTTCTGCTTTGTGAGAAACACTGTCTAGAGAATGAGAAGACAAATCACAGACTAGGAAAAATACTTGCAACAGACACATCTGATAAAGGACTGTTGTCCAAAATATACAAAGAACTCTTTAATTTCACCAAAAAATATCAAGTCCATTAAAAATGGGCAGAAGATCTGAATGGACACATCACCAAAGATATACAGATGACAAATAAATGTTATGAAAATATATTCTATATCAAATGTTATAAAAGATGCAAATTAAAAGATGCCACTGCAAAATCATTAGAATGGCCAAAATCCAAATCACTAACACGAAATGCTGGAGCGTATAGAACAGCAGAAGTTCTTTCATTGCTGGTGGGAATACAAAAATGGTACAGGTACTTCGGAGAACAGTTTGGCAGTTTCTTTTAAGACTAAAAATATTCTTACCATGTGATTCAACAGTTGTGCTCCTTGGTATTGACCCAAATGAATTGAAAACTTACGTCCACAGAAAAGCCTGCACACAGGTGTTTATAGCAGCTGTATTCACAATTTCTAATACTTGGAAGCACTAAGATGTCCTTCAGTAGATAAATGGATAAACTGTGGTACCTCCAGACAATGGAATATTATATAGTGTTAAACATATATGAGCTATCAAGCCATGAAAAGACAGGGAAGAAACATAAATGTGTGTTACTAAGTAAAAGAAGCCAGCCTGAAAAGACTCTACACGATATGATTCCAACTATATGACATTCTAGAAAAGGAAAAATATGAAGACAGTAAAGAGATCAGTGGAGGCTGGGTGAGGTGGCTGACACCTGTAATCCCAGTACTTTGGAAGGCTAAGGAAGGAAGATCGCTTGAGCCCAGCAGTTCAAGACCAGCCTGGGAAACATAGGAAAACCTGGTCCCTACAAAAAAAAAAAAAAAAAAAAAAAGCTAAAAATTAGCCTAGGCGTGGTGGTATATGCCTGTAGTTACAGTTACTTGGGAAGCTGAGGCGAAGAGATTGCCTGAGTTCAGGAGGCAGAGGTTGTACCACTACACTCCAGGCTGGGCAACAGAGAAAGACCCTGTCTCAAAAAAACAAAACAAACAAAAAAAGAAACACTGGTTGCCATGGGTTGAAGGAGGGAAAGATAAATAGGTGGAACAAAGAGATTTTTAAGGCAATAAAACTAATGTGCATGATACAATAGTAGATGCCTTCCTTATACACTGTCAAAATCCATAGAATGTGGGTTTGTAATGTAACCCTAATATAAACTATGGACTTTGGTTGATAATGACATGTCAATGTCGGCTCATGGATTATAACCAGTACCATTCTGATGTGTGATGTTGATGGTAGAGAAGGTTGGGTATGTGTCGGCACAGGAGTTATATGGGAATTCTCTGTACTTTCTGTCCAATTTTTCTGTAAACCATGAATAATAAAGTGTATTTTAAAAGTAGTACACAGCAGGTGCTCAAATAAACTCCTTCCATTCGAAGTCCTTTCATTAAAACAGATGAGAAAAACAATCCCTGCCAGAGCCACTGTCTGTGTGGAGTTGGCATGTTCTCCCACTGTCTGGGTGGATTTTCTCCAATTCCTCTGGTTTTCTCTCACATCCCAAAGATTCAGGAAGTTGCTGTGTCTACGTGGTCCCAGTGAGACTGAGTGTGGGTGTAAGTGGCTCTGTGATAGGACGGTGTCCTGGCCAGGGCTGGTTCCTGCCTTGTGTCCTGAGCTAAGGGGACAGGCTGCAGCCACCCCCAACCCTGCAGTAAGTGGGTTAGAGAATGAATGAATGAATGAATAAAATTATTGTCAAAAATTCGAGTAGATGATAATCATAAAAATGCAAGACAATAAAGATGCAGTAGAAATGTGTTCAGCAAGCTCCCTTCTTTACAATTACTGTTTTGTAACTGTGTGGTTGGAGGAGGTGCTCCTCACAATTTTCGTTTTACAAACATTTCTTCTTTGATTTAATCCCCCACCACTACAACCTCCACTCATTGATTCACCAAAACTTGGTAAATCATTATCTTAGTTCCTTTGATTTATCTTTCTTAAATGTCTGTATAGCTCATGTTTATTTCGGCGTTTAGTATTGGAAGTGATTTCGTCTTTAGAAATTTGGTGATGTTCTTGTGACCAGAAATATGCCTTAGAAACTTCACTGTTGTTTAGATAAATTACTTTTGGTAAAATTGGTTTTGTTATACATCTTTTCACTTAGGGCTGCAGTTTTCAAGGACCTATTGAGGATTTTAAGTGAAGATTTACTCTATTAATTGTTCTTGGAAGAAGAAAATAGCTATCTTAATACTGTTAAAACTTTTCCTTCTCTGAGATCAGATATCTTAAATTTAGTTAAATTTTTAGGAAGGGAATGAACAGTCACAGAAAAGACTTTAGGAATCATAGTGTTATGAGTTTACTTATAACTGAAATTTCTTTCCAGTTCTGATTTTTTTTGCTGTTGTTGAGATGGAGTTTCACTGTTGTCACCCAGAGTGGAGAACAATGGTGTGATCCCAGCTCACTGCAACCTCCACCTCCCCAGGTTCAAGCTATTTTCCTGCCTCAGACTCCCACATAGCTGGGATTGCAGGTGCTTGCCAACACATCCAGCTAATTTTTGTATTTTTAGTAGAGACAGGGCTTTTGCCACGTTGGCCAGGCTGGTCTTGACCTCCTGACCTCAGGTGATCCACCTGCCCCTGCCTCCCAAAGTGCTAGGATTATAGGTGTGAGCCACTGCACCTGGCCCCCAGGTCTATGATTTAACATCATAGTTGAATAACATAATTTATGAATTTCAGTGTTTCATCTGGTTATGTGCACAAGAGAAAAAATGATTAAAATAGGCTAAACTATGTACATAATGTATAACCAAAATATTTCTAATTTTTCAAAAATATATGTGACATATATAAAGTCCTTAGCTTTGAGAAAAGTTTTTTGGTGTATTTTCTAATGGGAATATCTGGCAGGAATTTTCCAACCTGGAATTGACCTGTTTCAAATATATAGAGAAAGTAAAATAAAAGTCTTAATGCCTAAAACTTGATAAATTTCCCTTTCTATGGTGAGCTTCCAAAATGTCTGTCTCAAATAATTTCTGTAATTTAAAAGCCTAAGAGATTCTGGCAGACTTTCAGATGAGACAGTGGACCACAGAAATGAACATAAAATAAATTTCTGAAACTTTTCTCTCTAGAAAGTTAAATTTCTATATTATAATTAGGTAATTTATGATATGCTATCAGTAAATCTTTTTGCAGGTGACTTTTGAAGGTCTGTGTTTTATCTCTGGCCGTTCCTTCCGTTAGAGGGAAAATGATGTTCAAAGTAGTTTAAAAGCCTCTCTGGTCACCTCAATTTCTTCCTTAAGTATTCACCAAACCCAAGCTTGTAGTTCAGAGTGGGACATCAAAGTGAGTAACTTTTTCTTCTGGAACACAGCTCATTTCAGTATGTTAAGGATGGTATTAGGGCCATCATAAGGATGTAGTTGCCACAGACTCTCCAGTCTTACACTAGAAACCAGGTTAATTATAAATGTTTTACTTCATATGGTGTCGATAATTCACATTTTACTTCTGACAAACAAGATCACATCTATTATGGAGTAGAAATATTTTCACATATTTTATGCCATTAAATGGTAAATGCTTTATAGACATAAAGAGAATGACTATGTTTAGGGTGGAATATACCCACTGATCATCTCTGCAGCTCCACATACAGAAGTTGATAATGTCTTGGTGATTTTACAGCTAAGTCAATAGACTCTCAGTGAGGTTATGCACCCTGCCGAATGTTATCTAACCAGGAAATTATAGAAGTAGGGTTCAAAGCCTAACCCAGAGTGTTAACAATATATGTTGCCTTCATGAAGTTGGATGGAAAATAGTTCACCTTGGACCTGTGTTTCTCATTCTTTTTACTTGCCCCAAATAACTGCTAATACAGTAAGTGCTCAGCAAAAGAATATTAACTTATTTCTGACTCAGCACCCAGTTTCACCGTGGTGAGTTGTCAATATTAGTTTTGGAAGATGTGGTATTTGCGTGCTTTCTAGCATAACTGGTCAATAATTAAAATAGTATATGATTATAAGGGCTACAACCTTGTCTGTTTACAACACTGCAGCAAAAATAATTTCTCTTCAATGCTTCCTGCAGGAAATATTTGATCCCATCCCATGTCCTTGCTAGTAGAATACATGTCACTCTCCTATGAAATGCTATTGAAAAAAACTTGGCTTCATCTGAATTTGCTCTCCAACTTGAAGTCTTGTTCCATCGTCACCCAAAGCATTGGTTTTCAGTTACAGGTTCATAAACTAGATCGCTGACACAGTAATTAAATCTCACTAGGTGTAGCAAATGGAATGGGTATCAGAAAAGCCACATGCATCATGGAATTTATAGTCCTGAGAAAATTCAGAGAAAACAATGCATCATTTTACAGTGGGGGGATTAGGATGATATTTTTTAACAAGTTAATAGGTATGTTTGTTTTCTCTTAGAATAGCTTAAATTTGAATGTCCAAAGAAATAAAAGAATACTTTACAAAAATAAGTGAAATAGCCAGGAGATATTGACAGTTTAGAACTTGGTGTTTATTTCACAGTCCCACTTCTCACATTGCTCCTTCATACTCACACACTGCTCATCCCAACCCTGACCATCTCTACCAGCCTCCCAACATCCAGTATTATCACAGTGTTTAAATTACTTGGCTAACTAAAGGAATTTCTTGTTTATATTGAAGTCATGTCCCTTCTGTGACACTTGCAGATGAAGAGATTAATTTCCTTTATTTTGATATTACCTTTCCAAATGTTTTGAAATGACCAATTGCTATAATTCAACTACTATATTTATAGGTGCCCCCTTTATACCTGGTTTGCTGCTACCTGATAATAACAGCTAATATTATTGCGAAATGATTCTGCTGTCAGGCACCATGCTACACCTAAAGGCTTAAACTATCCTATTTGGTCATCAACAATCCAAAGCAGTCCTTATGATTATTAAATCCATTTTTTTGATGAGCCTAGAGACAGAGAGAAACTTGCCTGAAGTTATAGAAGTGGCAAAGGACAGAGATATCTCCAGAACCCAAATTAGCCTGTCATCGGGGATAGTATTACTGTTCTGCACTGTTTCGTATGCCTTTGTGTGATGCTTATACAGTTAGGGCAGTAGTTGAGATCTTTTTAAGTAGTCTGGATCCAGCTGATTATTACCAATATTATTCTTCCCATCTGTCAGTTTTCTGTTTATCTCTCAGTCTCTTAGCCAAGTTTCCAAAGAGATTTTTTAATTCCCCTAGATAAACATTGAGATCAGAAACTGTTTAACCGCGTACAGATAATGTCACTTCTACAGAGTTGAAAGAAAACATACAAATAAATAAACTGGAAAATGGGAGCTCTAGAGTAGTTTGGAATATATACCATTACAATAGCTACTTTTTACGTAATCATTTTGGTTTTATATGAAGATTATTGGCTTAAGTGTGCTGTTGCTTAGTTTAAATTGTACACACTAACATAAATACAGAGTAAAGGGAAGTAACTATTTTGCATTTTATAGAAGTACTTGGCATTAATAGGATGTATGCACTCAGAAAGTCTAGATGATACAGTTGCACTAATTCTCTTCCTCTGATAGATTTAGATGATTCCAGAATATAGTCCTTTCTAATTAGATTGTTCCAACAAAAATAACTCAGTGTGATGTGCATTTAGAGCTCAATAGAACAGGACTTTTGGAATTTTAACAACATAATGACGGTCTTCGTTTTGGCTTTCTGTACATCCAGCTTTGAAAGATATCTTTAAAATTATTCCTACAAGACTTGTTTGCTCCTACTTAGAAATTTCATTCTGAATAAAGTAAATTTTTTTAACCAACAAAGTGCAGGCTGTACCCAAAGCATAACTAATTGTGTAATTTTTTCAAATAGGTTTTATGCTGTTATGTAAGAGAAGAATCCATTTAAAGAATTTTTAAAACCAAGTAATGTCTAATTCAGTGTGAATACTGAGTAGCATGAAAAAATATCTACAGGAATTCACAATAAATACATTTAATTACCCAATATGTATGTCTTGTTTCTTAATGTGTTCTATTCCTCTGTGTTCTATTATACCTTATCCTTTTTGTATAACTCAGAGGTTGAAAGGATGTGCTGACTTTAACATACACACTTTTGGTCTTTTTATTTATCAGCTAAAGTTATTTTTTCTAAGAACATAGTAGCTACATTGCCAAAGTCAGTAAATTCTCAGATATTAAGGCTTAAGAGAGGGCTCACTTACATTTCTTAAGTGTTATTTACAAAGCAGTTTATTCTATATTGTGCTTAAAAATTAGAATATTCCAATTCTGTTACCGGGGGTGGGTGTCCAGCTTCTTGGCGTTTTGAACAAAGAATTGCACAAAATGCACAAACAAAGCTGGGAAAGAATGAAGCAACAAAAGCAGAGATTTATTGAAAACAAAAGTACACTCCACAGGGTGGGAGCAGGCCCGGACATAGGGGCTCAAGAGCCCGGTTACAGAATTTTCTGGGGTTTAAATACCCTCTAGAAGTTTCCCATTGACCACTTGGTGTACACTCCATGCAAATGAAGTAGTGGCCCACCATCAGTCTGATTGTTTGCAGAAAGCTTTTCACAACCAATCAGAGGCTGAAGTGAAGTTACAAAGGTTACACCCTATGCAAACATCTGATTAGTTGTGGAAAGCAGCCAGTCAGAGGCTAAAGTGAAGTTACAAAGTTATACTTCTGTGCAAAGGAAGACTTGGCCTGCAATCAATGTGATTGGTTGTGGAAAGCAACCAATCAGTGGTACTTTCAATTTTCCATCTGACACTCATCAAAAGAAAGGGTGGGTTGCAAAGGAAGTAGTCTCCAATGTGTTACTTTGGTGTGGAAAGTTGGGGGGGTTCCTTTTGATTTAGTTCTAGGAAGTCACCATGAATCGACCTTAGGTTCCCTGACTCCAGACCCTGTTCTGCTGCCTCAATTCCATTGACCAGATTCCATTTAGTTGTCTGTGAGGTTACACGGTGTACCTTTATGTCCTTTTCTTTTCTACAGTTTTCTAGGATAGAGCCTCAAGAAACTTTGCCTATAACCTAATACCACTTACTGTAGAGATAGTTAATTCTACTAATAATTACTTGCAATCAACTAATTAGGATAATTGCCTCACTTTTCACATTGTACAGCTACAGCTTATAAAATACAATTATGGTGGGCCAGGCAAGGTGGCTCACACCTGTAAACCCAGCACTTTGGGAGGCCGAGGCAGGCGGATCACAAGGTCAGGAGATCGAGACCATCCTGGCTAACATGGTGAAACCTCATCTCTACTAAAAATACAAAAAGTTAGCCGGGTGTGGTGGCAGGTGCCTGTAGTCTCAGCTCCTCGGGAGGCTGAGGCAGGAGAATGGCATGAACCTGGGCGGTGGAGCTTGCAGTGAGCCGAGATCCCATGCTGCACTCCAGCCTGGGCGACAGAGCAAGACTCCGTCTCAAAAAATATATATAATAATAATTATTATTGTAGTGAGAAATATATTTATGTATACACATACAGTGTTTTCATATAAGTTGTCAAAGAATTCTAGATGGGTTGGTATTGAATAGATTATCTTCTTGCTTTCCTGCTGTTTTTTTCTTGCTTTCCTCTTTCTTGACTATTTCCAACTAGGCTCCATGACACTACACAAACCAGTAAAAGATCCATAGAAATTTTCTTTTTTAAAAATTTAATTTAATTAAGTAATTTGGCGTTTTCGACACAGTGGCATGATCTTGGCTCACTGCAACCTCTGCCTCCCAGGTTCAAGCGATTCTCCTGCCTCAGCCTACTGAGTGGCTGGATTACAGACATGCACCACCACACTCAGCTAACTTGTATTTTCAGTAGAGACCGGGTTTCTACTAAATGACCATGTTGGCCAGGCTGGTCTCAAGGTCCGGGCCTCAAGTCATACACCTGCCTCAGCCTCCCAAAGTGCTGGGATTACAAGCATGAGCCACCGTACCCGGCCTTTTAAAATTTTTATTTTATTTTATTTTAAGTTCTGGGATACATGTACAGGATGTGTAGGGTTTTTACATAGGTAAACGTGTGCCATGGTAGTTTGCTGCACCTATCAACCTATCATCTAGCTACTAAGCGTCACATGCATTAGCTATTTATCCTGATGCTCTTTCTCCCCCAACTCCTGCCAAGAGGCCCCAGTGTGTGTTGTTCCCCTCTGTATGTCCATGCGTTGTCATTGTTCAGGTCCCACTTCTAAGTGAGAACATGCAATGTTTAGTTTTCTGTTCCTGTGTTAGTTTGCTGAAGACAGTGGCTTTCAGTTCCATCCATGTCCCTGAAAAGGACATGATCTCATTCCTTTTCATGGCTGCATAGTATTCCATGATGTATATGTACCTACCACATTTTCTTTATCCAGTCTATTACAGATGGGCATTTGTGTTGGTTCCATGTCTTTGCTATTGTGAATAGTGCTACAATGAACATGTGTGTGCATGTATCTTTATAACAGAATGATTTCTATTCCTTGGGTACATATCTAGTAATACGATTCGTGGGTAAAATCTTATTTCTGGTTCTAGGTCTTTGAGGAATTGCCACACTGTCTTCCACAATGAATGAACCAATTTACATTCCTACCAATAGTATAAAAGCATTCCTATTTCTCCACAGCCTCTAGCAACTGTTGTTTCTTGATTTTTTAATAACCATCATTCTGACTGGTGTGAGATGCTATCTCATTCTAGTTTTGATTTGCATTTCTCTAATAATTAGTGATGTTGAGCTTTTTTTCATGTGTTTTTGGCCTCATAAATGTCTTCTTCTGAGAAGTACCTGTTCATGTCCTTTGCCCGCTTTTTAATGGGGTTGTTTGATTTTTTTTCTTGTAAATTTGTTTAAGTTCCTTGTAGATTCTGGATATTAGACCTTTGTCAGATGGATAGATTGAAAAAATTTTCTGCCATTCTGTAGGTTGTCTGTTTACTCTATTGATAGTTTCTTTTGCTGTGAAGAAGCTCTCTAGTTTAATTAGATCCCATTTGTCAATTTTTGCTTTTGTTGTAATTGCTTTTGATGTTTTTGTCATGATATCTTTGCCTGTGCCTGTGTTCCAAATGGTATTGCCTAGATTTTCTTCTAGGGTTCTTACAGTTTTCGATTTCACATTTAAGCCTTTAATCGACCCTGAGTTAATTTTTGTGTAAGATGTAAGGAAGTGTTCAGTTTCAGTTTTCTGTATATGGCTAGCCAGTTTTCACAGCACCATATATTAATTAAGGAATCCTTTTCCCATTGCTTGTGTTTATCAGGTTTGTCCAAGATCAGATGGTTGTTGTTTATTTCTGAGATCTCTATTCTGCTCCATTGGTCTATGTGTCTGTTTTGTACCAGTACCATGCTGTTTTGGTTACTGTAGCCTTGTAGTATAGTTTGAAGTCAGATAGAGTGATGCCTCCAGCTTTGTTCTTTTTGCTTAGAATTATCTTAGCTATATGGGCTCTTTTTCAGCATAGTTTTGGAAGTTCCGGCCAGGCCTATCATGCAAAAGAAAGAAGTAAAGGTATTCAGATAGGAAGAGAGGAAGTCAAAGTGTCTCTGTTTGCAGATGATATGGTCCTATATCTAGAAAACCCCATAGTCTCAACCCAAAACCTTCTTAAGCTGATGAGCAACTTACGCAAAGTCTCAGGACACAAAATCAATGTGCAAAAATCACAAGCATTCCATACACTAACAAAAGACAAGCAGAGAGCCAAATCATGAATGAATGCCCATTTACAATTGCTACAAAGAGAATGCAATACCTAGGAATACAGCTAATAAGGAAAGTGAAGGACCTCTTCAAGGAGAACTAGGAAAGTAAAGAACCTCTTCAGGGACCTCTTGTTCCCTCTTTTGCTCTTTCCTTACTCTTCCTTCACGGGATGATGTATAACAAGGCCCTCACCAAATGCCAGTTCCTCAGTCTTGCACTTCTCAGCCTCAAGAACCATGATCCAATAAATTTCTGTTCATTATCTCAGCATTCCACAGAGGTATTGTAGGTTTAGTTCCAGACCACTGCAATAAAGCAGATATCACAATAAAGCAGGTCACATGAAGCTTTTGGTTTCCAGTGCATATAAAAGTTAAGTTACAATGTACTTCGGTCTGTTAAGTGTGCAATAGCATTATGACTGAAAAACAATGTACATACCTTAATTTTAATATACTTTATTGCTTAAAGTGCTAACAATTATGTGAGCCTTCAGCAAATAATCTTTTTGCCTGTGGAGAGTCTGGCCTTGATGTTAATGGATGCTAATTGATCAGGGTAGTGGTTGCTAAAACTTGGGGTAGCTGTGGCAAATTGTGAAAATGACACAACAATGAAGTTGGTTGCACTGATTGACTCCCATGAAAGATTTCTCCATAGCATGTGATGCTATTTGATACTATTTTACCATTTTGAAAATCGGAGTCAATCTTCTCCAGTCCAGCTGCTGCTTTATTAACCCAGTTTATGTATACTTGAAATCATTTGTTGTCGTCTCAGTGTTCACAGCCTCTTCACCAGGAGTATATTCCATCTCAAGAAATCACTTTCTTTGTTCATCCCTAGGAAACAACTCCTTATCTGTTTTTTACCATGAGATTGCAGCAACTCAGTCACATCTCAGGCTCTATTTCTAATTCTAGTTTTCTTGACATTTCTACCACATTTCCAGTTAAACTTCCTCCACTGAAGTCTTGAGCCCCTCATTGCCATGTATGAGGGTTGGAATCAACTTCTTCCAAACTCCTATGCTTAATACTGTGATCTCCTTTCATGAATCACAAAGTTCTTCGCGGCAGAGAATGGTGAGTCTCTCTTAGAAGGTTCTCAGTATACTTTGCTCAGATCCATCAAGGCAGCTATAGCTTTGTGAATGATAGCAAGCCTGTTTAAAGTATGGTTTACTGACTATTTTAAGCCCACTGTTGAGATCTGCTGCTTAGAAGAAAAAGATTACTTTCAAAATGGTACTGCTCATTGACAATATACCCAATCACATAAAAGCTCTGAAGAAGATGTATAAGAAGATTAATGTTGTTTCCATGCCTGCAAATACAACATCCATTCTGCAACCCATGGATCAAGGAGTAATTTCAAAGTTCAAGTCTTATTATGTTAGAAATACATCAATGAAATAAATGCTATGGTAAAGGAAAACATAATTAAAAATGTATGTACAGAATAATAGCGAATCTGTATATACAGAAATTTGTATGAATGGGAAAAAAATAGGAAAAATCCAGCAAACATAAAATATTAATTGCAAGATCTTTGTATGATAGAATACATGACTTTCTTCACCTTTTTAAATTTTCTCATGTGTCCCAGAATTAGTATATTTATAACACATTACTTTAAGCAGTGAGTTTTAATAAATTAAAATAAGACCTGTATAAAACACAGATAATTAAACTGTATTAAAATTTCAAGTCAAAAGAATAATAATCATTTAAAATCACCAGTAGTCACAGACTAAAAGCCAACTTTAATATTTGCAGAACATTATAGAAAATATTCCTCTATTCATACATACTGAACAGGAAAAGAGAAACAGAAGAAAAGAATAATGTGAGAAGAAAGTGTTAACAGCATATATGCTCTTTTTAACTTAAATTCTATTAAATTTTATTATATTTTGCAAAATAAAAAGAAACAGGAGTAAATAGGAATATACTTCTAATTTTTAGGCAAATATTCTTAAGCAACATCGGTTATTAGTTTCTTTAAAAATCCTCTGAGATTAAGAATAAAGAAAAGCACTGTGTGTGTATGTGTGTTTTTTTTTTTTTTGAGTTGGAGTTTCACTCTCATTGCCCAGGCTGGAGTGCAATGGCGCGATCTCAGTTCACCGCAACCCCTGCCTCCCGGGTTCAAGCGATTCTCCTGCCTCAGCCTCCTGAGTAGTTGGGATTACAGGCATGTACCACCACACCTGGCTAATTTTGTATTTTAATAGAGACAGGGTGTCTCCATGTTGATCAGGCTGGTCTTGAACTCCCAACCTCAGGTGAGCCACCCACCTCGGCCTCCCAAAGTGCTGGGATTATAGGCGTTAGCCACCATGCCCGGCCTAGCACCGTGATTTTTAACTATGTTGATTGGCCCTCTGTATAAATGATGAGGTAATTGACATTGCTATGTGTTCTTTTTTTCTCTCCCATCATAATTAGTATGTATGTTATATTAGGTCTGTTTTTAGTGAGATTTTTAATATTTACATGCACTTATGCAACCATAAATTTTCTAATTGTTTTCTGACTCTTTCTCATGATTCACCTCTTAACTCAAATGCCCACTCTGCTCTAGCCCAATTTCCCAGGAAGCCTTGTATTATCACATTAATCTCTCCTTATCAGAAATGAATATAATATAATACTTAATTGTTTTCTAGTTGCTTCATTTGTGCTCATTTAGATTTATGGTTATTTTTATAAAGGTACGGAAGTAAATGCTTTTGTTTTCTTTACATGTGCCAGCACAGTGTAGAACATAGAGCAAGTACTAAATAATCCCATAAAAAATATTTTTGTGAGATACATCTAAGTATTCAGGAAAATATCTAACATATCTGTCTATTTCTCATTCCGGTGTAGGGCATAGAGAAAAAGTAAAATTAATCTTGAGTACCTTGCTCTTCACAAAATACAATTGGGCAATGTGTTGTATTATTCTAACATAGAAATCAGATTAACATAGGCAATTCTCGCTTTACACAGTAGTACAGAATCAGAAAACTGAATTTCAGCTGAAACTATGCAAAGCAATTTTAATAATCAGTGGGGAAAAATGCGACAGTTCCATCACTTTTAAAATGTTCATCAAAATATTAAAAATTCTTACTACCATTTAAAATATATAGGGAAATGGAAAACAACATAAAACGTGTATATTTTTACATTCTAATTTAAAACATTAGGAAATTGAGAAAACTGTTTCTTTGTAAAAAACTTACTAATTTGAACTTTGGTTATTTTCTTCTCATAGTAAGGCGTATGGTGTGGCGTGAGCATCTTTTCTATGTATCAGTGAATTGTCATCTTCTGCCCTAAGTGTATCTCAGCTCATTTATTTATTATTTGCACTTTCAGTCAAGAAATATTTCTGAGTTCCTTGAAAGTGAAGTCTTTTTGCCAGCATCGATTCCTCTAGGACACCGTTACCCTTTTTGTCATCGTCACATTCCTCATTTGTATCTATAAGGACGCCTTCAGCAAGTTCCTCTGGCTGCACTTCTAGTTTTTCAGACATCTATGGTGCAACTTTCCCATTATCAGCTACTTCTTCTATAATTCCACTGTGTTCTATTAGAATTTCGCTTCCAATGTTCACCAGGTTTTGTTTATCTGCTGCATTGGTATCTTTATTGGCCCTTGACCATTTTTGATCACCTGTTTTGTAAAATATGACATGGGTTTTGTAAAATGTAACATGGGGTTATTACAGGCAAGCAACGTAATTCTACTGTTTTTGTTTTTGTTTTTTTGTTTTTGTTTTTGTTTTTTTTTTTGAGACGGAGTTTCAATCTTGTCGCCCAGGCTGGAGTGCAGGGCCTCTTGTATTCTCTGGTCTTCCCCATTGGGCCTATAAACGTGAGCTAAACAAAGAGACAGACAGCTAACCATGGGTACTTTCCCAAAGAGAAATTTCTCTCTTCTGTCTCTGCTCCAAAACCACATGGGTCAGTGCAGGGAAGAGTATGTGTGGGGAATGAAGGAGCAGGAGGGGAAAGAAGAGAGCAGACCAAGGAGAGAACATTTGCTTTGTATTTTATTATTTATTGATTTGGGAACTTTGCTTTGAATACGAGTTGGAGTTCTTTTTTTTTTTTTTTTTTTTTTTGAGACAGAGTTTTGCTCCTGTTGCCCAGGCGGGAGTGCAGTGGCGCCATCTCGGCTCACTGCAAGCTCCGCCTCTCGGGTTCAAGTGATTCTCCTGGAGTAGCTGGGATTAAGGCGCCCTCCACTGTGCCCGGCTAATTTTTTTTGTGTTAATAGAGTGGGGTTTCACCATGTTGGGCAGGCTGGTCTCGAACTCCTGACCTCAGGTGATCTGCCCACCTCGGCCTCCCATAGTGCTGGGATTACAGGCGTGAGCCAGCTCCCCCAGCATACTCTGTTGTCTTTAAGTGAATTGAATAACATATGCACAGTGACCAATTAGCCACAGACTTTGAAAGAAGTGATGTGATTGGTCATTGCTCATGATGTGTTTATGTTATTTATGCAGTGATTGGTCAACTGTAAAGCTAGCTATAATAAGTCTGTACTTCATGCAGTTAAATGTATAGTAATAACTAAGACTTGAAGCATGTTTTTCAGGGGTAAGTGGTAATTAAAATGTGGTAACTGAAATTTGTGCGTATCTGGACTATGCAAAATGACTGCTGGTACTTGGTTTTAATATTATTTTGGTTTGATCATTCTATAATTCTCAAGAATAATCTTTCTTTCCTCTCCTACAGTTTTCTTTTCCTACGGAGCCTCACCCTGTTGCCCAGACTGGAGTACAGTGGTGCTGTCTCGGCTCACTGCAACCTCCGCCTCCCGGGTTCAAACGATTCTTCTCCCTCAACCTCCGGAGCAGCTGGGATTACAGGCACCCACCACCACGCCCGGCTAATTTTTTTATTTTTAGTATATAGGGTTTCACTATGTTGTCCAGGCTGATCTCAACTCCTGACCTTGTGATCTGCCCGCCTCAGCCTCCCAAAGTGCTGGGATTACAGGCATGAGCCGCTGTGCCTGGCCTCCTCTCCTACAATTTTCTAAGATAACATATTATTTTCCTTTTACTGGTTTTCAGGAATGTATTCTATATTCCTTTCTCATTGAAGCTGGTAGCACTGCAAATATATCTTTAGGTCCATAAGTAAGCCTGGATATGCAGTAATAGCAATATATCCAGGAGCTCTATTTATTTTCCTAATAGCTTACATCTTGTATCTTTGTAATACAACTGTTAGTTGATTCAGCCAGTCATCTAACACACTGTCTTATTTGAGGAAGCAGAAATGTATGCATTGAAAAGCTTCAGTTTTTATACCACCTTATATTACTAGTTTTCCCTTCTTCTTTGACAAACCAATAAAATACTATCTATTCTTTCTTCATTGCCTACTATATTTGAGGAATATTTTCCTGTTTGCTTGTTTGTTTAGTTTTATTGCTGTGTTTTAATGATTTTAGTTCTTTATATCATTCTTCTTTCAATGATCTGACCTTATTTCAACTACTTTGAATTTTGCTCTACTTAATCTGAAAATATTAACTTTAAACATGCCACGCTCTTGGTTTTTCAAAGCTTCTAAGTATCTTGAGAACAAGATTTGTCTCATGATTTATTTCCTCCTTCTGTTGTGTTCACGAGTTGTTCGTATTTAAGTCTAAATACCTGATTATTTTCTGCCTCAATCAGTTTCTTCTCTAGCATCCAATTTGATAGCCACAGTCACTGACAGTGGCCAAAGTCTATCTTTTTTTTTTTTTTTTTTTTTTTTTTTACTGAAAAATGTAGCAGCATGTTGTTGAAAACACACTCATCTGAAATTCACGTGATCTGAACTCTATTCCTTAATCTGATATAGGCAGTGTGGTCCCTAAAAAGTCAATTTTCTAAGCATCAGTTTCATTATCTATAAAATGATGTGCATTTGAGAAGGGAAGGAAGATTTAAAGTAGAAAATTTCACGATTCTTTGACTCTAAGTCCCCTCTTGATTGAAGTTTCCTTTTCCTGAGTCACCTAAAATTGTTCTTCAGTATCCACTTTGAATACACTTATTTATCTCTAAAGTGTTTTTGTTGGCTGTGTGTGGTGGCTCACACCTATAATCCTGGCAATTTGGGAATCTAAATTGCTTGAGTTCAGGAGTTCAGGACCAGCCTGAACAACATAGACCCCATCTCTACAAAAAAAAAAGAAAAATATTAAATATCTAGGTGTAGTGGCTTGCACCTGTAGTCCTGGCTACTTAGGAGACTGAGGCTGGAGGATTGCTTGAGCCCAGGAGGCCAAGGCTGCAGTAAGCCATCACTGCTCTACTGCACTCTAGCCTGGGTGTGAGAGTAAGAACCTCTCACAAAAATAAACTGTTTTTTGTCATCTTGGTAATAAAATAGACAATGTTGTGTCCCCACCAAGTTTATATGTTGAATCCCTAATCCTCAATGTGTTGTTTATTTGGAGGTAGGTCCTTTGGGAGCTCCTTAGTTTTAGATGACATCATGAGGGTGGAGCCTCTATGATGACATTAATGTTTTTATAAGAAAAGAAAGACATCATAGCTCATTTTCTCTCTCTCCCATATGAAGATGTGGCAAGAAGGCTGCCATCTGTAAGCCAGGAAGGGGGTCCTCACCAGACACCAAATCTGACGGTGCCTTGATCTTCGACTTCCCAGCTGCGAAACTATGAGAAATAAAGGTTTGTTGCTTAAGCCACTCAGTCTATAATATTGGTTATAGCATTCCAAATTGACTAAAACAGTCATCTTTCTGTCAAGTGGGAATATGAATAAGTATGTTGACTTTGAGACTCCCCAGTAATCTCAGTCTCTTGGCTCTTTGGGATAGAGTGTGTTGATGAAAAAGAGACAAACTGTAAAATATTTATAGAGACTTACTCTGAGTAAAATATGAGTGACCAAGGCTGAGGGCAGAGCCTCAAGAGGTCCTGAAAACATGTGTCCAACGCGATTGGGTTACAGCTTAAGTTTATACATTTTAGAGGAACAGAAACTCCAGGTACACATCAATCAATACCTATAAGATGTACATTGGTTCAGTCGGGAAACTCAGGACAACTTAAAGTAGGGGCTTCCGGTCATACGCAGATTCAAAGATTTTCTAATTGGCAATTGACTGGAGGAATTAAGTTGTTATTTAAAGACCTCAAATACATAGAAAGGAATGTCCAAGTTAAGATAAGGGGTTGTGGAGACCAGGGTTCTTATTATGCAGATGAAGTTTGATAGATGGCCACCCTTAGATAAAATAGATGGCAACTGTTTTCTATTCAGACCTTTAGAAGTTGCTGGACTCTCAGCTAATCTCTTCAGGATCAGAAAAACACCTGGAAAGGGAAGAGGATTCTCTGCAGAATGTGAATTTCCTCTACAAGAGAAAGCTTTGAGGGGCCACTTCAAAATATGTCAAAGAGTTACTTTTTGGGGTAAGATATTTAATGTCTTTCAGGAGCTGTTGTCATGTGATGCTATACTACAGTCAGGTTGGAATTTGGTGTCTTACTGCTACAAAGGGTCTGTTTTGTCAGTCTTAAGATTTCTGTTTTAATGTTAATGCTGGCCAGTTGTGCCTCAATTCAAAAGGGAGAAAAGTATAATGAGTTATGTCTGACCCTCTCTTCCCATCATGGCCTGAACTAGTTTTTCTGGTTTACTTTGGAATCCCCTTGGCCAAGAGGTGGAGTCCATTCAATCCCTTGGGCTTAGAATTCATAATATATTCTATTCTGAAACAATTCAGATACATAAGGTAAAAGATTAATTCAGATATGACTAGAAAATCCTAAAGTGTAAAGTTGTGTGATTCTGTTGGTGCTGAAATAGTCAAAATAAAAAATGTATCTTCTTCTGTGTTGTTTTACTAGAACATTCTAGCAGTGAGGCTTTAATCAGCAAGATGGTGTCCTTAAGTATGTAAAACAGAAGGAATTTGTTAGAATTTTTTGTTTGTTTGCTTTGGTTTTATTTATTTATTTATTTTTACATGGATATTGGAAAAGCTAGAATAACAAACAAGTGGTGGTGAGTAATCCTAAACATTAGGACCAATCTGAAGCCATCACCATCTCTAGGCAGGAGAAACAAAGAGAAGAGATACAGTTACCAGAGGGCAGGAGATAGAGTGATATCCAAATGCAAATGGAATTCTGGCAGGATTGTCTTTTGGGAGCTCAGTCATAAAGAATTCATGACTTCTACCAGAGAGTTGCTCAAGATGGAGAAGGAGGAGAAACACCCTAACTTTATCCTCTCCTGTTTCCCTACCATCACCACCACCATCATCACCACGCTGCAGTTTTCCAGCAGCCCCTCCCATTGGCTGCGCCCATCTGGAGCCCTGCTGACATTGAGGTTTGGGAAATGCAGCCTGCAGAAGCCAGTACTGTAGGAGAACAGCAGAGACGGGATTTGAGAGCTCCCAAGCGCAGCTCAGGTACAAAGTGTGCAGCTACCAGGTGTGCTGGTGTCCTCATCCTATAAAACATGATACATTTGGCCTAAAACAGATGTTGATTTATGTGTGACAAATCACTTCCTTCTGCAATAAAGGGTGCACTCATCAACAATAATACACTGTTTTATACTGTTTAACAAAACAAAAGTCACAGAAACAATCTGCTGCAAGAGATATTATGAAATCTCATAATTTCATAAGCTAGATTTGTGTTGTAACTCTAAGAAAATCACTGAGACAGGGCTTAACCATTCTTAGAAGTTTATTTTTCCAAGGTCAAGGACACACCCGGGATAAAAGAACACAGAACATTAGGAAAAAGCTACAGTGCTCCATACTTTCTTTCAAAGAGGGTTTGCCCCCCACCCCCGCCCCGCCAATATTTAAAGAGAAAAGAGAGGACATACCGTTTCTTTCTTTTGAGTCTTCGATCAGCTTTCACTGAACACACATTTTACATGTGAGAAGGAGGTAGAAGAATAGTCACAGATGCATCGTGCTCAGTGAATCTGCATTTTTATGTAAGATAAAATAATCATAGGATAGAGAAAGCAGTCAGACATGCCTTTGTCTCAGTAGAGTGAAGGGATGACATTGAGTTCTGTCCTTTGTCCTGTGTCTGTGAGGATAAGCTATCAATTTACATTGTCAGTGTGAAATTTGACAGAACTGTGTGTTAGGGTAAAGATCTTGGAGCCCACAAGGAATTTCCTTGTGAGCAATACGTGAGGGAGGTATGTAGCTATCTAGGAACAAAATGGAAGGCAGGTTTGTGTGACCCAGTTCCCAGCTTGACTCTTCCCTTTGGCTTAGTGAGTTCAGGATCCCAATTTTTATTTTCTTTTCAGTGTTACAAATCAGAGTGAGTCTAGCAAATCTACCCAAAGGCTTGGGTAACTAAGTCATGAAGAAATTTCTAGTCAAGAGATAGAGTTACTGACTTTTTTTTTTTATGAGACGGAGTCTCGCTCTGTCGCCTAGGCTGGAGTGCAGTGGTGTGATCTCGGCTCACTGCAAGCTCCGCCTGCTGGGTTCACACCATTCTCCTGCCTCAGCCTCCCGAGTAGCTGGGACTACAGGTGCCCGCCACCGTGCCCGGCTAACTTTTTTGTATTTTTAGTAAAGATGGGGTTTCTCCCTGTTAGCCAGGATGGTCTTGATCTTCTGACCTTCTGATCCGCCCGCCTCAGCCTTCCGAAGTGCTGGGATTACAGGCGTGAGCCACTGTGCCCAGCCCAGACCTATTCTTTAATCACTGAATTTTTGTCTTTCTGCTTACATA
This sequence comes from Macaca nemestrina, assembly GCF_043159975.1. Lineage (NCBI taxonomy): Eukaryota > Metazoa > Chordata > Mammalia > Primates > Cercopithecidae > Macaca > Macaca nemestrina. The sequence goes on along the minus strand of NC_092132.1, from coordinate 139,138,383 downwards.
CACTGTGACAAATAGGGCTAATAGTTTTGGGAAGTGATTCTCTAACCTTTCTGTGCAATATTCTTTCTCCAGCTGATTTACAAGGAAGAGGGTGGAAAAACTAAGGCTAAGCACCATCTGGGAACCTTGCACATTTTTTGGTTACTACCGGCCAATGCAGAGACATTTGCTGAAGAAAACAGGCTGAACACAGCCCGCATTCCTCAACAAGTTCTATCACTAAAAATAAGTTAATAGCTAACATTTGGTGACAGCATTCCATATGTTAGACTCTCTCCTAAGTAGTTTTTAATGCATTAGCTGTTCCAAATAATTTACATTTCCTTTATATATTTACAACTTTAATACTCTTTACTGTGGCTACTTCTGTCTCACTACTTATAGTTACCTCAAATCCCTGAGCAGTCTCACACTTCCAGGTTTTTGCATGTGGCTCTTGCTTCCTGAAATGCCTTGCTCCTCATATTCCCGGCTATATCTTACTCACTGACTTATTTGTAAACCATTTATTGAGTAATTACCATATGGCAGTCTTTTTGGCTGCCATCTTGGAGTTACTTGACCAGACCATAGATATGTACAGGGGGTTGTGGAGCACAGAGAAGAACCTGAATCCTGCGTGGGTACACTGATAATACGAAGGGCAATGGGAGTTAGCACCAACTCAAGAAGAGCCTCTTCTCTCAAGTCTTTCTTGACTGACCACCCTCAGATCAATAACATTTAATATTAAAGTGACAGTTAACATTAACCTGTTGGTATTAATATCATTCCCACTTTATTATTTAAAGAGCTTCTATGCAATACAGACTTGCCTACACAGTTCTAGAAGGCAAGATTAAAGTCAGTAAGGGGAAAGTCACAGCATCCTAATTTGTTTTCATCCTAAGGATGAAATATTCTGACTTTAAGACTGCCCCAAGACTGACGACTTGAGTTAGTAAGAGCCCTGTTTCTGGAAACGTTTAAACAAAAACTGGAAGGAATGGGAGATTCAACTTGGTGACTTCAGACACAAATTAAATAACTTCAGACACAAATTAAATAATTTTTAAAATGTCACTAACAGGCTGGGCACAGTGGCTCACACCTGTAATCCCAGCTCTTAGAGAGGCAGAGGTGGGAGAATAGCTTGAGCCCAGGAGTTTGAGACCTGCCTGGGTAATATGGCAAGACCCCGTTTTCCACAAAAAGGCAAAAAAAAAAAAAAAAAAAGCGTAATGTCATTTAACAATATCCATATGAGTTTTTATCTTTGCATATATAGAATATGCAACAAATATTAAAATTAGATAGTTGATATCTACTGATAATTATCTCTTCAAGTCCTACGACATCATGAAGAAAAGACAAAACTGGTGTCACTGCACTCCTGTACAACAGAGAAAGACCCTGTCTCAACAAGTAGACAAAACTGATAATAGTGGCTACCATTTATTAAACCTCTACTGTGTTCTATGAACAGTGCTAGGTATTATAATCTGTAATATGCAAAAAAATCCTGCAAGGTAGATATTATTAAGAGAATAAGAATGAGCGTTATTATGTGACTTACCCAAAGTGACAAAGTGAATGAAAGAACCGAAAATTCCACCCTAGTCTCTGATGTTTCTGTATTATTTGACTATATTGTATGAGTCCAACTTTCAGACATCAACTTTTTTTTTGTTTAGTGACTGGAGACAGCGTCTCTCTCTGTTGCCCAGGCTACAGTGCAGTGGCTCAGTCATAGCTCACAGCAGGGTCGAACTCCTGGGCTCAAGTGAGCCTCTTGCCACAGCCTCTTGAGTAGTTGGGGTTACACAGACATGCCCCATCATGCCTGGCTACTGTTTGTATTTTTTGCATAGACAAGATCTTCATGTTGCTCAAGCTGGTCTCGAACTCCTGGCCTTAAGCGATTCTCCCATCTCTGCCTCCCAAAGTGCTGGGATTATAAGTGTGAGCCACTGAGCCCAGCACAGACATCAACTTAATAAAAAGAATTACCTAATATTTGCCAAACACCTGGTACTGGAACTATACTAGGGAGGTGCAATGAAATTCACAAATAAACATAAAACATAGTTGCTGCCCTCAGGGAATGAACTATCCACTTAGAAAAAGAAAACACTGCATATTGAAAAGCTAACTTAAGACTCAAGTTCAAAAAATAGCCCCCAAAATAATACTTACATTAAGTGTACATCTGGAATAACCAAGTAGACGATTATAACCTTTCCGATTGAGTTTGGAAATTGAAATATCAAAATGTCTAAATATCACCCTTCTTCATAGCTGAAGGACTATCTTGATGATTTTCACTAAAGAGACCAATAAATATGCTTTAACCTGTTCAGTGACTTCTGGACATACAGTTTGCCCTTTGATTTACAAGGCCAGCTGCTATTTACATAACGTGGTATTATTTGCACTTCTTTCTCTTATACTCATGGCATGCTTGAGATCTTTGTTCAAAAATAAGCCCACCATGCCAGCCTGCTGCTCTACCAGCTGCTCTGCTCTCTGCTGCCGCTATTGTCCTCACAGTCTTTATTTGGCTGTGCTCTTTCAAGTTGTCTTTCCATTATCAGATACAGTCAATGAAATATGGATCTGAATTCCTTCATAGTCCGTGGATGTCATACGGCGTTTATTATCTAAATGGTGTGAGTGACATGGAGCAATATATTTTACTGATGTCTCAGGCCCCTGAATCTCCATAGGGCTTATCTCTCAATTTTTTTTTTTTTTTTGAGACAGAGTCTCGCTCTGTTGCCCAGGCTGGAGTGCAGTGGTGTGATCTCGGCTCACTGCAGCCTCCGCCTCCCGGGTTCAAGTGGTTCTCCTGCCTCAGCCTCCCGAGTAGCTGGGACTACAGGCGGGCGCCACCACACCCGGCTAATTTTCTATTTTTAGTAGAGATGGGGTTTCACCATGTTAGCCAGGATGGTCTTGATCTCCTAACCTCCTGATCTGCCTGCCTCAGCCTCCCAAAGTGCTGGGGTTACAGGTGTGAACCACCACGCCCGGCCAATTTTTTGTATTAAGAGACGGGGTTTCACGGTGTTAGCCAGGATGGTCTCTGTCTCCTGACCTCGTGATCCACCCGCCCCCGCCTCCCAAAGTGCTGGGATTACAGGCGTGAGCCACCGCACCCAGCCTCTCATTTTCTTATAAAGATTTCCAGCACACTAACCACCTTTGCATGTCCTATTTGAACAACATTGTGTAATACCTGTAATGGAACAGTGTGGCATCACACAGAATATCCAGACAGAACGAACCTTTTTGGACTGTATTATGACAAAGGGTAAAACAGATAATGCAGCCCTGCAGCAAAAACTGGAAATAGGGCGTTTTCTTTTATTGTGTAACTGGAAACTCTTTGTTTCTCCATTTTGATAGGAATGATAAAGAACTCATTCACTAAATCTACAGCTGCGTATTATCTACCTGGGGCCATTTTAAACTTTCCTACTAATAGCAAAAACAGATCCTGTATGGCATAGCAGATACATTTGGAAATTCAGTTTGGTTGAGTTGATGGCAGTCATTTCCTTGGGTCCTTGTAGTTTTTGCATGAGCACCAAACTGGAAAATTAAATGGAGGTATAGTAGCAACTAGCACCCTTGTTTGCACCCTTTATTTATTTTTTTCTTTATTCATGTGAATCGTGATGTTATTTTAACTTTTCTTTTAGGTCCAGGGGTACATGTGCAGGTTTGCTATATAGGTAAATTGCGTGTTGCAGGGGTATGGTGTACAAATTCTTCCATCACTCAGGTAATATGCACAGTACCCTGTAGGTAGTTTTTCAGTCGTCACCCTCCTCCCACTCTCCACCCTCGAGTAGGCCCTGGTATCTGTTGTTCCCTTCTTTGTGTCCATGTGTACTCAATGTTTAGCTCCCACTTATAAGTGAGAACATGCAGTATTTGGTTTTCTGTTTCTGCATAAGTTTTTTTAGGACAATAGCCTCCAGCTCTATCTGTGATGCTGGAAAAGACATGATCTCATTCTTTTTTATGACGGCATAGTATTCCAAGGTGTATATGTACCATATTTTCTTCATCCACTCAACCACTGGTGAGCATCTAGGTTGATTTACTTATCTCCCACCCTTTAGATATTAAAGAGTGACCTCAAAATTGCCATCCCTCTCTGGGATAAAATATTTGTTTTGATTTCAGTCTTGGCTGGAGTAGAAAGGGGCAGTTTCAAAGGCTTCTACTTTGTATACCCAAATGTGATAGATCTCACCAGACAAAGAACCCAATGTTGGTGTTTTGCCGAACACCGATTATTTATATTCCTAGTATATACTTTAAAACCATGAAAATGACCTTCAGGTAAGTTCACATACCTAGTGGACCCTCTGTGCCTGAACCTCAAGTGGGACTTCATTTATTATCTGTTCTACGTATGTCCTACCTCTAGCAAGACCCCAAGATGATGCTTTTGGTTTCATATTCTTTGTCTAGCAGCCCATGAAATGTTTGTGTATTCCCCTCCCCTAGTGCCCAATTCTACCCAAGAAAATAAGCACAGGTCCCTTTGGGGCAGTGTAGGATCCTCCAGCAAGTATACGTGCCATGATCTTGCTGGGTTACTCTTCCAAGGAAAATGGACTTTTCTTGGAGTCAGTGGGTTCCATGTCCAAAAACTAGCAAAGGTACAGAAACTGGGAAAGAGATCATAGCCTTATACTGGAGAAACTGCCCTCAGACTTATAACTGTCCACTTTTAGTTTCTTTTGATAGTACAAATGGAGTAGTATCCTTGTTTACTACTCATTTATTTTGCCTCTGAGATCACCATTTTCTATTTAAATTTGTAGGCCCCTAGCTGATCCTTCTACCTTGCGTTTAATATAAAAATTGCACCTACCTGATTTATGACAGTGAATCCAACCAAATGGCCTCTACTGTTCCAGAATCCCATCACCTTTATTGTTATTCATGAGCCTAATTATCTAATACATTCTCTTATGATCAACTTTGTCCTGTAGAGGCTTTAAAGCCACAACCAGTAAAATTAGTGATGCTCATGCCCCTCTCAATAGCATATTCTATACATCCTTGATAAATGATGTACCCTCTGTGTCTCACCATGGCACAAAATCATCGGCTGCATTTTCTAGCTTTACATAGCATGTCCACTCCGGCATATTCATTTCTCTGTGCCTTTTAACATATGTTCTTCCCTCTGCTAAAGCAATATCTGGCACTCCAATTTCACTTAGTATAGGCCATTCATTATTCCACAATTCTAGGGGCCATCCTAACATGAATTTGTACTATCTCCTAGGGTCCTTGCCAGAGTGTACATTCCAACATTCTGGAAGAATGATCTCAAATTAGTCATTTTCACTTATCCAACCTTAAATATTGGCCATCTTGATCAAAGAACCTCTGAGTTCAACCCCATGTATACTTTCCTAGCTTCTGATACATGCTCACAAAGTCTTACTTTTGGGAGAGAGTCATTTGTCTCCCTTACCAGGCTCAGGACATTTCCAGCTAGGCTGTTCTGTGCCTTGACCCTCGATACAGGCCCATTGGTTAAGTAGGGAGTAGGAACAGATCCTGAGAAACGCATATGCTGTCTTGGATGGAAAAAGCATCTACATTACCTCTAAGCAAAGGAGTGTGGGTCATTTTAACAGGGAGAGCTGGGTCATTTTAGCACTGTCATTATACTTACTGTTTCCCCCATATTTGTCAGACTCTGATACATCACATCAACTAATTCATTCCTTTCCATTGGCATACCTTAATAGAATTAGAAGAAGCTGGTAGTAGAAATTTAGGAAGAATAAAAGATGAATTTACTCATTTATTCCACAAATATTTGTTGATAACTTACTACATGCCAGATCCAGTTTTAGATATTAGGAATACATCAGTGAACAAACCAGAAAAAAAAAAAAAACTCTATCTCTAAAAAGATGGGGGTAGCAGATGATGAGAAATAAACATACTAAATAAGGAAATGACAAAATATGGAAAATACGGTAAGTGCTATCAGGAAAAAATGGAGCAAAGTAAGAGGGATAGAAAGTATGGTGGTGGTGGTTTCAAATTAATGGGGTGTTCATGGTAAGCGTCTCTGAGAAGTTCGAGTTTGAGCAGGGACTTCGTAGATAAATGAACCACGGGCATTTAGAGTGTTAGCATCTGCTTCTAAGCTCCAATTCCCACAGGGTGATTTAAAGAGGACCCAGTGATATCTAGAAAGCAGTGGGTCATATTGGAAGAGACATCCCCTCAAGCTTAGGGTACCCGCATCTTTTATAATGAGCAGTAAGCCTGCCTCACTCTTGCCCTGAAAGAGACACTATCCAAGGATGTTTGCTAAACAAACATTTTAAAAATATATTCCAGAACTAAGGGAGCTAGTGCCTTTTCTTACAAAACTTACACAAACACTATAGACCCATAAAGAATTGTCTCCCAGCAAATGGACCTTGACAAGGGCAATTCTTTGGAGGGATGGCATTTAAAGCCTAATTGAAGTGAGTTTTGGAGGGAATGAGAGGAGAGGATTTAGAGAATATGAATATAGACAATTATTTTGTGGAGTTTTGCTATGAAGGGGGACAGGTAGATTGTGTAATAGCTGGAAGGAAAATGCATGCGAGAGAAGTTTTCTGTTTTCTTTCTTTTTCTTTTTTTGAGATGGAGTCTCGCTCTGTCTCCCAGGCTGGAGTGCAGTGACGGGATCTCAGCTCACTGCAACCTCTGCCTCCTGGGTTCACGCCATTCTCCTGCCTCAGCCTCCTGAGTAGTTGGAACTGCAGGCGCCTGCCACCATGCCTAGCTAATTTTTGTATTTTTAGTAGAGACGGGTTTCACCATGTTTGCCAGATTGGTCTCGAACTCCTGAACTCAAATTATCCGCCCCCCTCTTGGCCTTCCAAAGTGCTGGGATTACAGGCATGAGCCACTGTGCCCGGCTCTGTTTTCTAAGATGGAAGGTTTGTATGCTGATGATCACGTATCAAAAAGGAAAACTTGATAATTTAGGATGAGAGATGCAAAATTGCTGGGATAGTTACCTTTGAGTGGAGAAAAACGGATGAGTTTATTTAGGAATGTAGGTTTTCACCTTAAGATTGCTCCTTCCAGTGGATAAAGATCATAAGAACACAGATTAAGTAGAGTAATAGATGCAGTGGAATTTCTGGAAGTTCTCATTTGATTGCTTCAGTTTGCTCAGTGATGTAGGAAGCAAGAGCAAAAGCTGAAAGTGAAAATAAGAGAGAGGGTGTAGGAGATCTGAATAGAAGAATAGATGTATTAATAAAATAGTACTGTAGGAGAATGGGAGCAGGGAAGCACCAGAAAACTACAGTTAATATTTAAGAGCCATGAAAATGACCTTCAGGTGGCCTTCAGGTGACTTGCCAAGGAATCCACCTGAGGATCCTAGCCATGAATTTGAAGTGGAATCGCTCTACATGGTTTTGTCTATTTCTAACCTTGATTAATTGCATGAGTATATATGTGAATTAGGTGGAGAGTTGGAAATAACCTGTTTTAGATTTTCCCCTCTTCCACCAATCGCCTTCTTAGTCAAGGTCAGAAACAATGAAAATGATGCTGCTTCTGGTTTGTTCTAATGCATTCCAGTTTTGTTTGGTTTCCTTTCCTTGAAATAAGGGTTTTCCTCCTTCCTGCTGACTCAGTTGACATATAGAGACTTTCAGCCACCATCAGAGGCAGAAAGATAACCTTCCCCAGCTCCTTCACCAATTCCTACAATTGTGTATAGTCTAATCCCTACAGTAAATTCTTATATCTCATATTACTTATAGTGTTCCTGTTCTGTTTGAATTCTCAACTGATATAGGTGCCTTTTATTTTTTCCCACAGATCTTATGGAACTGGTCCTGAGAGTAGGTAGTTATTTTTTTCTCTATTTTCTCCTGTGGGTTCCAA